>NC_063059.1:36947457-37155769 GCF_018812025.1 Megalobrama amblycephala | reverse complement strand
CTATAGAGCCCCTCCTCCCTGCCCATTTTCAAAGGATTACATGTGCCAAGTTTTAACATTATTCTGATGAATTTTGAAGCAAATCAGGTAAAAATAAGAGGGTGATCTCAATGTATGCTGAAAGTGACACATTTTCTGCTTCCAGTTGGTGGCGCTATGACTTTGAATCACAATAGTCACATCCATGTGATCAGCCTTGTACAACGAAGACTAAGCCGAAGTTTCATCAAAATCAATTAATGTATGCAGAAGTTATAACACTTTGTTTCCCTTTTCTTGCCATAAATTCGTTGCCTCGCCACGGCCAAACCGTTTGAGATATCCAAAATCCGTTTGCAATTAAACAACTTCAATGTGTTAGCAACAAGTTAAAAAAAGCTTGGTGTAAATTGGATAAACCCTGTAGGAGTAGTAGTATAAAATTCATAGCCTGTTTTTTCAAAAAATTAACATTCAAACCAAAATAGCTGACTTCCTGTTGGTCGGAGCTAATGAATGTAAATTAGAAAATTGTCCGGCTTGATGAGAACAATATGTGTACCAAGTTTGGTGACTGTAGGAAAAACAAACCCCCCCACTTTTGTCAAAAGGTGGCGCTACTGAGCCCCTCCACCACGCCCATTTCTATGGCTTTGTCCATGTCTACTGGTTGACAATATTGATGTGTGTGTCGAGTTTCATGCAATTTGAAGCATGTTAAGAGCCTCAAAAACACTCAAGAATATTATTACAGTTTGACCTGTTGCCATGGCAACAATATTTCAAATATCAAAAATCCTGTCATAGGTCTACATCTGCTGTGTATTGACATTACACTGATGAAGTTTGAAGCAAATCAGGTAAAAATAAGAGGGTGATCTCAAAACATTTCAAAAAGTGATACACTTCCTGCTGCCAGTTGGTGGCGCTATAACTTTGACTCACAATAGTCACATACATGTGATCAGACTCCTATAACGAACACACTTGTGAAGTTTCATAAAGATCAATATATGTATGCAGACGTTATAACACATTTCCTGTTTCCTTTTTCTCGCCATAAATTCGTTGCCTCGCCACGGACAAACCGTTCGAGATATCAAAAATCCCCTGGCAATTTTTAATCATCAGTGTCTTGACTTCATGCTGACCGAGTTTGGTGGCGATCGGATTAATCGTCTAGGAGGAGTATATCAAATTCCAGAGCATGCGTTTTTCAAACAACCCTTAATAGCTGACTTCCTGTTGGCGTGACGTTTAACTTAGAGCACGAAAGTTGTTCGGCCCGATGAGGTCTATAAGTGTACCGAGTTTCAGACTAATACGTGCAAGCGTGTTTAATATATGGACCAAATTTTCAGACCTTTTTCAAGGGGGCGCTGTTGAGCCCCCCTGCCACGCCCGGGTACCAGCTTCTGCCCGGCCCTGTTGGCCGCGGATTCCAATGTGTGTGCCAATTTTCAAGAGTTTTTGAGCATGTTAAGGCCCCCAAAAAGCCCCGGAAGACGGAAAAAAAATAAAAAAAAAAAAAAAAAAAAAATAATAATAATCCTTAGAAAAACAAGAGGGCCCTGCGCGAATTTTCGCTTGGGCCCTAATAATCCTTAGAAGAACAAGAGGGCCCTGCGCGAATTTTCGCTTGGGCCCTAATAATAATCCTTAGAAGAACAAGAGGGCCCTGCGCGAATTTTCGCTTGGGCCCTAATTACACAAAAAAAATTACATACAGCCTTTAAAGCCTTTATGTATAATGCATTATAAAGGTGTCCATAATGAACGTTATAATGCATTATATCTTTTCATAAATAATTGTAACCAAAGTTAAAATGCATTATAATAGTTGCAGATTCTTAAATTGGTTGTTTATTGTGTTTTAATGCATTATACTTAAAGGTGTGTTCAATTAATAGATAAGTATTATAATGTATTATAAATTATGTGAATTATACATAAAGGCTTTAAGTATTAAGTATTACAATAACAATAATAAATTTACTCAACAAACATTATTTAAATTCAATAGTACTGCATACTTAAAACATATATATGCAAAACTGTTTACTTAAATCAAAGTGTAGTTTCTAGTTTGGTTGATTAAAGTCATGTAGTTTCCTAGTTATAACAAAAAATGGGTAAAACGCCTGTGAAAAATCACTGGTGATTTTTTCATATACTGAAAAGTCCTTCAGTATATTGGGTCATATTTCTTTACAATTTGGATAACTGAGTTGACTTCAGGATGTGGTATGAGTTTTTGCTTGATTTTTATTGTTTCATAACTACATGTCAGACAGCGTTGACAAAAAGCAGAGAAACAAATAGGCACAGTTTTAACATAGACCTTCTGTCAGTACATTGTAGAAATGTTTCAGATTCATCTTTATATTTCTGTTTTTCTTCAGTTTAGAATGTAATTAATGTAATTTTTATCAATAAAGAGAAAATCAAATTAAATAGTGCATTTTGTGTTAATAACATTCTAGTGAACTTTTGATGAAAATGTGGCTGTTTTAGGAAATATTTTGTCCCAAGAATCTGTGATCTGTGTGAGACTGTCTGTGATTATTATTTTTCTCCACAGCAGGTGAATGAAAACTTTCTCTTCTTATAATCAAGAAGCATCGTGTTAAAACAAGAAATGATTTCTGAACGGTTTGATGCCAGTGACATTCTAAAACAAACATGAAATCATCAATGATTCAATCATTTCACACAGATTGCTGGAAGTGTGTTAGAGGAAGTTAAAACAGAGTAGAGCATCAAAACTGCAAAGTCACACTTTCACATAAAAGATATGTTTACTTTCTCTCTCTCTCTCTCTCTCTCTCTCAACGGCACACTGAAAACCAGGAAGTTTGTGGATTCAGGAGAAATGAAACCTATTTCCCTGCTACATGAGCCTCTGCTTAAGGATCCACACTCTTTGGTTAAAGCTAAAGGAGGGAATATTTGACTTGCTATTCTGTCAAAGCAGGTAAAAACTTCATATAATCCTCAACTAAAGGTTTTATGTCTTTTTGCTTGCATTGAAAAATTAACATTCAATCATTACTGTATGTGTTTAATATTAATTATATGTTAATCTGAATGTATTGTTTATTCTGCTTATGTAAGAGTTTAGGATTCTTTCATATTAATGCACAAAACTATAAGCATTTTGTAGATTTTTATACATGCTCTCTTTCATTAATGATATACATGTGTACCGGTATTTATGTAGGCTGCTCCTTCAGAAATGTCTGAATCTGCAGTGAGTCAGTATGTGGATCAGTTCAGCTGTCCAGTCTGTTTGGATCCTCTGAAGGAGCCGGTGACGATTCCCTGTGGACACAGTTACTGTATGAGCTGTATTACTGACTGCTGGGGCCAGAAGGAGCAGGGGCCGCCGTACCGCTGTCCCAATGCAGAGAGAGCTTCAGTCAGAGACCTCTACTGAAGAAGAACACTCTGATAGCTGAGATGATGGAGACGCTGCAGAAGACGTCCCTACAAACGGCTGCTGTGGAGTGTGATGTTTGCACTACAGAGAAGAACAGAGCTGTAAAGTCCTGTCTGCAGTGCTTGGCCTCCTTCTGTCAAACTCACCTGCAGCTTCACTATGAATCTCCTGCGTTTATGAAGCACAAACTAGTCGAAGCTTCCAGAAACATTCAGGAGAACATCTGCCTCAGTCATGGGAAACTTCTGGAGATTTACTGCCTGGATGATCATCAATGTATTTGTTGTTTGTGTGTGACTGACAATCATAAAAAACACAATGTGGTGTCTATGGATTCAGAATGGACTAGTAAAAAGGTAATCAATGCTTATAAATTCAGGTAGTTGTCATTTATGAAAATATTTATAGTTGATAATATTATTGAATGTTATTTATTTAATTTACCAATTTATATTACTGGGATATTAACCTACTTACTCCTTTTATGTTAACATTCCTCAGAAAGAGTTAAAGGAGATGAAGGTGGCGTGTCAGAAGCTGATCCAGGAGCGAGAGAGAGGTCAGCGGGAACTCAGAGAAGCTGTTGAAGTCTTTTAAAGTGAGTATCAGAAGATGCCAGTGATTTTGACAGTGTTTCTAAAAGTGACGTATTATTACAGAATCCAATGAAGATTCTTAAGTGACATTTGCAGGGGAAAAACAAGACCAAAAACACACTCATACACATCCAAAAATGGTGCAAACATGAAAGTTTCCTGTTTCCGTTTTGTCATTTTTGCACATGCAAAAGTTTTTTTTGTTTTGTTTTTTTCCATACATTATCTTTCCCTTCTTTGTAGATAATTTGCAAATAATTGGAAAACTAATCTGCTATAAACAAGCAACATTTTTATTTTACCAGTTAATTTGACTGATAGTAGGCTATAAAAGATCACTGTTTTGATTTCAAGACAAGATTTATGATAATGGAGTATCATGGAGGCTGATGTTCCTGTCTGCATGATCAGATCTTTGTGTCTCTGACAGAGTTCAGCTCTAGAGACCATGGAGGACATTGAGAAGGTCTTCACTGAGCTCATCTGCTCTCTTGAGAAGAAACGCTCTGAGATTAAAGAGCAGATCAGAGCTCAGGAGAAGACTGAGATAGATCGAGCAGAGGAACTTCACAAACATCTGGATCAAGAGCTGACAGAACTCAGAAAAAGACAAGCAGAGATTGAGAAACTTCTGATTACTGAAGATCAGATCCAGTGTCTGAAGGTAATGATGCAAAAATGTTGAGAATTATCCATAAAATGAAACACTATTGTGCAATGATTATTTGTTTTGTTTTTTGGAAAAGATCTCCCAAATTAAATCTGAATTATTATTCTCATTTCAGAGCTGTCAGTCTGTGTGTGTTTTACCTTCATTTGAAGACGTTCCCAGCTTCACTCAACACACTCATCTGTCTTTTAAAGACATTTCAATCTCAGCGTTTAAGGAGGTTTTGGAGGACGTCTATCAACAGCAAACAGCCAGAATATCACGAGAAGGTCTGAATATTTTGATATGTTCTATTAATTTGTCATTACTGTCATTAAACCAACACATTAATCATGTATTTTCTCTTCAGTCTCAAATGTCTCTGTTGTAAAGCCTCCAGAACCAAAGACCCAAAATGATTTTTTGCAGTGTAAGTTCAACTGTGGTTTCTTCAAAGAAAATCATTTATTGATAAGTATCATTTGTAACAATGTGACCATTTTGAAAACAAAGTTTACTTTGTTTAGTATGTTTTTTTTCTCCTCAGATTTCTGTGAACTTCACCTGGATCCAAACACAGCACACAAAAACCTTGAACTGTCAGAAGAGAACAGGAAAATATCGGGTTCAGATGAAGCTCAGCAATATCCTGATCACCCAGAGAGATTTGATGAGTTTCCCTACATCTTGTGTCGAGAGGGTTTGTACGGTCGCTGTTACTGGGAGGTCGAGTGCAGTGGCAAAAATTGGGCTGTAGCAGTTTGTTACAAAGGCCTTGGATGTAAAGGAAACAGTGAAGACTGTGGACTTGGCTCCAACAAAAAATCATGGAGATTGGGCTATTATCAGCATAATTTCGGTTTCATACATGCTAAAATAAAGGTCCGTATCCCTGCTGTCTGCTCCTCTAGAATAGGAGTGTATCTGGATCACAGAGCAGGAACTCTGTCCTTCTACAGCGTCTCTGACACAATGACTCTCCTTCACAGAGTCCAGACCACTTTCACTGAACCCTTATACCCTGCTTTTCTAAATGGACAAGGTTCATCTGTCAGGATCATAGAGCAGAAAAAAAGATCAATTATAAAACCAGAATTTATTCCATAAATTACTTGAACTATTCACAAATGGAAAAGGTCAGCATATGGTGTATATATACAGTAGGACTTCAGGGTAAATTTCCACCACTTTTTCCACACTAAAATGATTATAATCTCTTTAATCATGATTTAATAATCTGAAAATTATAAAATTTTTGTCAGATATCACTGATTTGTAATTTTGTTTTATATTTGATATTAAAGATATGTATCTTCATAGGGAATTTGTAGACAACGTAATTAATGTAGATTTGAATGGAGGTTGTTTTTATTTTGAAGTAAAATATATTGTGAGACTCTTGAGGTCAGAAGTTATTAATAGGAATTGATGCAGAAAACCCGTCAGTGGGCATGATGTTGCTTTTCATATTTAATTTTAGAATTATTATTATTCATGGAATTATTATTTAATAATTCTATGAATTAGATGCACATTCGGACATTTTTATTATTTATCATAATGTATAGGCCAGTTAGGTTCAGCCATTTAATCTAAATTTATGGTTTATTACTGTTATGACATTCCTTGAGCTAAAAAACATTCTTATGCATAATTTAAAGAACTGTAGAATAATTCAGATGCATTTCTTTGACAGAGATTTTGTCATTTAATTTGTATTTCATTATTAATTAAATTGTCAAAATATATAGATTTACAGAATATTTAATTTAGTATTTTACATTAAATCATCAAAAATTATATCAGCCAAGTCAAATGTTAGCTGTGATAAAAGTTTTTCTACCTCAGTAGAGGATCATTATTCCAGTAGTGGGCAAAATAAACTACTTTAATGATCTTTTTAAAGGTGCCCTAGATTATGTTTTTAAAAGATGTAATATAAGTCTAAGGTGTCCCCTGAATGTGTCTGTGAAGTTTCAGATCAAAATACCCCATAGATTTTTTTTAATTAATTTTTTTAACTGCCTATTTTGGGGCATCATTATAAACGCGCCAATTTTATGCTGCAGCCCCTTTAAATCCCGTGGTCCACGCCCACAGAGCTTGTTTACACAGTTTACACAGCTAATATAACCCTCAAAATGGATCTTTACAAAGTGTTCGTCATGCATGCGGCATGTATGCGTCGGATTATGTGAGAATTGTATACTGTTACATTGTTTACTTCTGCTACTCTGTTGGAGAGATTTATAAAGAATGAAGTTGTGTTTATGCATTATACAGACTGCAAGTGTTTAAAAATGAAAATAGCGACGACTCTCTTGTCTCCGTGAATACAGTAAGAAACGATGGTAACTTTAACCACATTTAACAGTACATTAGCAACATGCTAACGAAACATTTAGAAAGACAGTTTACAAATATCACTAAAAATATCATGTTATCATGAATCATGTCAGTTATTATTGCTCCATCTGCCATTTTTCGCTGTTCTTATTGCTTGCTTACCTAGTCTGATGATTCAGCTGTGCACAGATCCAGACGTTACTGGCTGCCCTTGTCTAATGCCTTTCATAATGTTGGAAACGTGGGCTGGCATATGCAAATATTGGGGGCGTACATATTAATGATCCTGACTGTTACGTAACAGTCAGTGTTATGTTGAGATTCGCCTGTTCTTCGGAGGTCTTTTAAACAAATGAAATTTATATAAAAAGGAGGAAACAATGGAGTTTGAGACTCACTGTATGTCATTTCCATGTACTGAACTCTTGTTATTCAACAATGCCAAGATAAATTCCATTTTTCATTCGAGGGCACCTTTAAGTCTTGAACTTGCGGAAGAGGATTAGGGCCAAGCAATAATAAAAAAATAAAACCATCTCGAGATTAAAGTTGTTAAATTTCGAGAAAAAAATCGTTAAATTTCGAGAAAAAAGTCTAGATAAAATGTTGAGAATAAAGTCATTAAATTATGAGGAAAAAAGTCGTTAAATTACGAGATTTAACGAATTTGTTCTCGTAATTTAACGTCTTTTTTTCTCATAATTTAATGACTTTATTCTCAACATTTTATCTCGACTTTTTTTCTCGAAATTTAACAACTTTAATCTCGAGGTGGTTTTATTTTTTATTATTGCTTGGTCCTATTCCTCTTCCGTATGAACTAAACACTTAAATGTGTAAGTTTTAATAATTACAGTCCAATAATGTTCTGCAGTCGATCATATGTGGAAAATAAACTTTTGTTGTTGTTGTTTTCTCTTTCTCTGCTCATCTCTCTCTCTCTCTCTCTCTTTCATCTCTTTCTCTCTCTCTCTCTCTTGGGAAAGTGGGACACAGAACACACGCCCAGTTTTGTTTTCACGCTGAAAACCAGGAAGTTTTTGGAATTCAAGAGAAAAGAAACTTATTTCTTCACAAGTGATTCAACTCTAATAGATCCACACCGCTGTTCTTTAGCTGTAAAGCAAATTTGAGTTGTATTTCTGTCGAGGTAAGGACTTAATAAGATCCAAACATCAAGATTGATCGTTTTGTCTGCTTTTAAAAAGAAATCGCGTGCAAATGTATTTGTGCGCATGTGTGTACCGCGTTTCTACTACTGTAACTTGTAACAGAACTGGTTAAACAAAATTTTGCTTTGTACTTCATTGCTAAACGATTATTTTTGTATTTTGTTGTCTAATGAAAACGTAAGTAGTACTATTGAAACGGAGTACTCGATTACATACTGAAGTGTACTACAAAACCTTATTTTCTACTATTTACAATTTCGATGATTCTTTAAAAATACCTATTTCTGTGGTGATCATGACTAAAGAGACTATTCTGGATAAATACAAGTTAAGCTCTATTGACAGCATATGTGAACAGCATTTGATCAGCAGAGAACATTGATTGATCAGTTAAAAAATCAAAATGTGATTAACATTGTGATCAGGCTTCTCTCAAACTTTTTTTTTTTTTTTTTTTTTTTTGCTTAGATACTTGGACTTTGTCAAATGTTGACAGTATTCATACTTCCACCTAAGTGAAAAATAGACAGTTTGTCATCGGATAACTTTGCTTTTCTTGGCAAAACAGCCCTTCTAACAGGACAGAGACTGAGAATCTGTTCATATTTGAACACCACAAAGAAATGGCCGAGTCTGCAGTGAGTCAGTATGTGGATCAGTTCAGCTGTCCAGTCTGTTTGGATCCTCTGAAGGAGCCGGTGACGATTCCCTGTGGACACAGTTACTGTATGAGCTGTATTACTGACTGCTGGGGCCAGAAGGAGCAGGGGCCGCCGTACCGCTGTCCCCAATGCAGAGAGAGCTTCAGTCAGAGACCTCTACTGAAGAAGAACACTCTGATAGCTGAGATGATGGAGACGCTGCAGAAGACGTCCCTACAAACGGCTGCTGTGGAGTGTGATGTTTGCACTACAGAGAAGAACAGAGCTGTAAAGTCCTGTCTGCAGTGCTTGGCCTCCTTCTGTCAAACTCACCTGCAGCTTCACTATGAATCTCCTGCGTTTATGAAGCACAAACTAGTCGAAGCTTCCAGAAACATTCAGGAGAACATCTGCCTCAGTCATGGGAGACTTCTGGAGATTTACTGTCAGGATGATCATCAGTGCATTTGTTACTTGTGTATGATTGACAATCATAAAAACCACAATACAGTGTCTGTGGATTCAGAATGGACTAGTAAGAAGGTAATAAATGTGTATAATTTCAGGTAGTTGTCATTTTTTCTTGAGTTGCAGTGTTGGTGGCTCGGTGCTAACCCCCCCTCCCCAAAACGCATATGAAGTTAAAAGATACATTTTAAAAAACATGTCACAACACCCTGCTATTTTCCATTATGTTCATGTTTTTAAAAGCACAAATGCATTCCTTCATTTATCTCACTGCATTTTTAAATAGGGGTGTAAAACGGACAGTTCATCACGATATGATACAATATTGATTCTCATAGCCAGCGATGTGATATTTTCCGATATTTCAAAAAGTTCTGCGATACGATTCGATTCGATCAATATTTCGATATTATATTTGCCTATTTTACACAACCAGTTAAATTTTTATTAACTCACAACTGCAACCAAAATATATAACAAACATTTATTTCAAAATTTCACATCCTGAACCCTGATTGGGACATCCACAAATAAAATATTCACACAGTAATCTAATGACAGCTTATGACATGACAACAGTCAAGAAAGTATTTTAGTTCTGTGCTAAAATGTGTAATGTAAAAAAACTTGGCCAGTGACAGTTCCATCAACTATCCTGAGCGTCTTTCACAAGTTCTGAAAGGTAGTTTAAATGAGAATGCTCACGCTGGCAATAATGCATAGACTGATATTGTGTGAAAATGTGGAGAGTGTTAAATCAAAGGTGCCTCTATAAATAGCCCACAGGTATCGATTTTTTACACGTTGCATCGATGCATTGGATCGTTAGACATTAGATCGATGTATTGATCTATATCGATGTATTTTTACACCCCTATTTTTAAAGTCTTTATTAGGCTATCTGTTCCGGCCAGTAGGTGGGGCTGTTCAAATACATGTCTACGGGACTGTCAGTCTGCAGGGTTCAATAAAAAGTTATTGATTTGAAGTGCTGATAAAGAAAAAATAAAGGTGTTAAGTGAATTTTTTAAAATGTGCTTAATAACTGTGCACACTTTACAATGTGACTCTGTAAATGTAAAATTAAATTAAAATGCAATAAATTCAAGTTATTGATGCACATAAAAAAGCAGGCCCTTTGAACTATTAAGCCCCCACAAATGAGATTGGCCATGTTTTTTTTTTTTTCTACTTTTGTTCTTTAATATACATTTTTTATGTTAACATCTTCAGAAAGAGTTAAAGGAGGTAAAGGTGGCGTGTCAGAAGCTGATCCAGGAGCGAGAGAGAGGTCAGCGGGAACTCAGAGAAGCTGTGATGTCTTTTAAAGTGAGTATCAGAAGATGCCAGTGATGTTTACAGTGTTTCTAAAAGTGACGTATTATTACAGAATTATACGGAGAATCTTAAGTGCCATTTGCAATGGAAAAAACAAGACCAAAAACATACTCGTATGCAGTTTTCATAGATGCAAACTCCTCACCTTTCAGTGACAACTCCTTTTTGAGATCAAAATAGATTACCTATGGGATTTTCAACAATTGTGTTACACTGTAAAAAAGAAAAAGTTAGTTCAACTCAAATTTTCAAGGCAACCGACTGCACAGAATTTTTGAGTTGAAGATATCAACTTAATTTTTTAAGTTTTGAAGAACTACAATTATTAAGTTGCGTCAGCTAAGTTTTTCAAGTTCTGAGAACTAAGTTTTTTAAATTCAAGTTACTGGAACTTTCAAGTCTGTAAAAGCTTACTATTTTGAGTTCAGATTACCATCCCCTGTAATAACTTACTATTTTGAGTTTAAATTACCCCCCCACATTAAATCATCCACTGACAGTAAACCAGTTAATTTATGCATGTTTATTTGAACGACTTTGGCACAAACAGCTTTACAATTCCACAATGTAAACAAGTAATCTTATGCCCAAATCAGATACATCAGGTTTCAGTACTATAATATGGGCAGTTTTATTTTTTACTTTCTGACTCTTGTTGAGACCTTACAAATAATGCAATATTGACAAAGATTACCGATAAACAGTTGTATAGTGCCTAAGAACAGAATTGTCTAAATCCCCAGCTGAAAAAGCCAAATTATCTGAACTTTCTGAACTTTGAAATTAGCCAAAAATGCAAACATGCAGGCTATAACAGTAATGGTGGAACACAGCTTGCTTCTAATGAACAATCAATACCGTAGTCTCTTGACAGCAATATGACAGATACACATAAAACATTTGTTTTTAAATTTAAAAACAAATTCAAATATAGCACTTGTGTACAGAGCAAATAAGGCACATAAGTCGATAAGTTGGGGAAATCAAATGGAACAACATAAAAACTAAGGTGGTCTATGTTAAGACTTACAAAATATACAAACATAATAAATGAACAGACATGATAAAAGAAATCTTCCCCATGGACACTTGCCACACCAGCAAAGATGCAGACTATAACGGCAATGCTGAAACAAAGCTTGCTTCTACTGAGAAACAATCAATAGTCTCGTGACAGTTATATGACAGCTAAAAATAACAGATTTGTTTTTAGTCAAAATAAAGGAACAATATAAAAACTATAAGGTGGTCTATGTGTAGACTTACAAAATATCCAAACATAAATGAACAGACATTATAAAATAAATCTTCCCCATGGAAAATGAATCACTGGTTTAACAGCTTGGTCTTGAAGCTCCGGACACGCTGTGAGCAATCGGTGGACATTTCCATGAAAATGTGCTGGATAGTTTCAAAGGTATACCTGATGTCTTTTGGGAACTCCATGTTGAGGGCATAAAGCAAGCCAAAAAGATACGCAAGGGCAGTCGGGGTGTCTGGGATGTCTTTCAGGACAATGGTTTCCTCCAACACAAGGGCAATATTAATGACTGCGTCGTTATCATCATCAAGCACTGTGAGGACCCCCATCTTGATGCCTTTCATCTGTTTGTCATCTGCATCAGTTGCCTGACAAAACAAAAACACCACTGAAACAATGTCCTGTAGAAAACTAGTCAATAAAGAGTGATGTCTATTTGTGTATGGCCTCTTTGCTATACAACACTACTAAAAGCTGAAGGTCTTCCAAGCTGCACTCACCAGGCATCTAGAGAAAAGCTTCTCAGTATTCTCCCGCAGAAATATGGGAAGACCTTCCACAGCTGCCTGTCTGCGATGACTTGTGATGTCAGATGTCTGTTTTGGAAGAATATAAAGACAAACAAATACTTTTGTTTAGCTCTGTGAAATGTACTTGTGCATGTGCACTTGTGCTTGTTCCATTTGTATTCCCATCTCTACAATTGTACATGTAGGCAGATAAAATAATTGCAGGCTCTGTTAGTTTGTTAGTGTTTCTTTTTGTCTTGTAAGGATAAGTTCACTATTTTGCACTTTGAGCCCCCTTTCTGGGTTATCTTGGATGAAATAGAGTGTTTGACGAACACTCAACGAATACCACTAACCAATCGATAAGTTGCACATCTTTGAAAACTAACGTTTAGGGTTGATTTAAAGACAGGTTTGTGAATGCATGTAGCTAGCCATTATGAAGCATGGCAGGGCCGATTCTAAATCAGCCAAAAGCTCAAGACGGGACCAATAGTCAAAATTCTGGTGTCAAACACTCTATTTCATCAACCCAGAGAGGGGGCTCAAAGTGCAAAACCGTGAACGTATACTTTAAATATTACTGTATTAAATAGTCAATCAAGATGGAACTCGCTCACCAATGTAGCTGATGCAAAAAAAGAATGAAGTTATATTACATCAAAAGTGCAGAGTGCTAGCTTGGTAGTTCCTTCTTGATTAAAGGGATAGTTCACCCAAAAATGAAAATTCTGTCAGTAATTACTCACCCTCATGTTGATACAACCATGTAAGTCTTTCTTTCATCTTCGGATCACAAATTAATATTTTTGTGATTAAATATGAGCGGTGGAATACTCCTCCATTGGCTTTAAGGGGGCCCAAACTTGTCCGTCCAGAAAGTCAGCGAAGAAAATGTTTAAATAGTCCATGCCACTACAGTGACTCAACCGTACGTTTCTCAAGCGACGATACTACTTTTCGTGTGAAAAAAAACAAACAAAAGAACGACTTTATTCAACTATTCATTTTCTCTCTTGTAGGCCTCTGACGTTAGTTCACGAGAGCTCCATGATGCATGCGCGAGAACTAAACTGACGACGGTCTTCTTCTACTACTACTTGTTACTGGCTGCTCACTCCTTAGGAGTATTACCGCCACCTAGTGTTCAAGATGAAGTGCTGGCATAGCCGGAAGCGCTAAACTTTGTTTACAAGCAGGTGAACGCGCGCGCTGTATGTAAGCTATTGAATTCGACATTGATCGTGCTTTTGGTCTCGCTCTAAGTAATTGTTTACAATGGTTAGAAAGTGTGCATTTCCTGAAAAACTAAGACTTAACATTGCCACAAAATGAACGGCTTACCTTTCACCGTTTCCCATCAAATGATCGTGATTCACTGTATCATGTATTATGTTTTTTTTTTATTTAATATATAGCCATATACAAATAAAGACAAAACTAAATGAGTGTATCATGACTTTAACAATTACCACATACTGCTTCCACTTACCTTGTTGGTCTGTATAAACAAGTTGGGCACAGCTGTTGATTTCAGTAATCTTTTTTGTTGAACTGATTTGAAGTCGTCTGGAGAGAAATGTTCACTGCACAACTTCATGTGCTTGACGAAATTAATTGGTAAATTAACATCCCGTTGAACAGCCAGCAGCCATAGATTCAGTCACTCACGATCATTTGATGGGAAACGGTGAAAGGTAAGCCGTTCATTTTGTGGCAATGTTAAGGCACCTTTACGTTTACTCGTTAGTTTTTCACGATTCGGACATCCAGGAAATGCACACTTTCTAACCATTGTAAACAATTACTTAGAGCGAGACCAAAAGCACGATCAATGTCGAATTCAATAGCTTACATACAGCGCGCGCGTTCACCTGCTTGTAAACAAAGTTTAGCGCTTCCGGCTATGCCAGCACTTCATCTTGAACACTAGGTGGCGGTAATACTCCTAAGGAGTGAGCAGCCAGTAACAAGTAGTAGTAGAAGAAGACCGTCGTCAGTTTAGTTCTCGCGCAGGCATCATGGAGCTCTCCTGAACTAACGTCAGAGGCCTACAAGAGAGAAAATGAATAGTTGAATAAAGTCGTTCTTTTGTTTGTTTTTTTCACACGAAAAGTATTATCGTCGCTTGAGAAACGTACGGTTGAGCCACTGTAGTGGCATGGACTATTTAAACATTTTCTTCACTGACTTTCTGAACGGACAAGTTTGGGCCCCCTTAAAGCCAATGGAGGAGTATTCCACCGCTCATATTTAATCACAAAAATATTAATTTGTGATCCGAAGATGAAAGAAAGACTTACATGGTTGTATCAACATGAGGGTGAGTAATTACTGACAGAATTTTCATTTTTGGGTGAACTATCCCTTTAATGGTTTAAATATTAGTGGACAAACTGAAGAAAAGGCCTTGTAGTCAATATAACAACCTGTTTGTCAAGCATTTCCAAAAGGGTTTCCATCTCTCGACTAAAGGCGCCCTTCCTGGCACGATACAATTTCAGCAAACGAGGGGTGAACATCTCAAGGGCAGCTTTAAATGTTCCCATCAGGTCCTTTGTGGTCACACGAGTGAACTCTTGACAAATCTGAACGAAACAAATGCAATACAAATACAACAAGCTGGTAGTGTGATTTCATTATTATAATTAAGACTGCAAACTCTCAGCCATGATGCAAATGAACCTACATACACTATTATGAAAAAAACATAACACAAATGTAAACAAATGCACCAAGTTCAAGAAAAAAAAAAGATGCCTTGCCTGTTCTTCAAGAAATAGACCGGGCCACCTCTCTAGAACCTCTGAGACCATGGGCTCCATCTCCACAATCTCCATTCTCCTAAGGGAGAATGTGATGTCCATCTTCTGTCTGATGAACTCCATGTCCTTGTTTTTCTTCTTCATGGCTTCAACCAGGGAAGACCTCAGGTCTTCCAAGTCATCCTCAGTGTGGCTTTCAGGATGATCTGGTACATGGTTGACCTCACCTCGTTTTGGTTTTTTCAAGGAAAACCTTCCCTCCGGACCACCATCCCCATCATCATCATCTCTTCTTCGCCTGTTGACACCATGATCATCTGCCTCCTCCCTTCTTGATCTCCTGTTGACACCAACCTCATTACATCCAGCTTGACGTAGTTTTGATCTGTAGTTCCCCATCTTGTACTTTATGCTGGTTGTCCATCCCGCATATCCAGTACCACCACCAGGCTCTTTGAGGCAGGGATGTTTGTTGACAAGTTCAGCGGCAACAGAATCGAACTCATGTTTTTCAGGGTAGGCTTTCACAGAAAATATTTCTTGTGCCAGCTTGTCCAGAATCTCTTTTTTCACATCTCTGGTTACATGTAAACCCTTCCCTGATATTTCAAATGTGTCATTCCCCTTGCGGAGTATCAGTTCAACATCATATGAGAATTGTGGTACTGGGAACGGAGTGGGCCACTGTGAAACGTTCCTCCTATATGTCCGCACAACTGAAGATAAGCTGTGGATTGAGTCTGGAGATCCAATGATGGCTGTGTCAAGGGAAGAGATGGAGGATGACCGAGTTGGTGTTGGAGGTGGTGGTGATGGCATGTCCTCATTGCTCCACAGAATATGCAAGACAGCCTTTTCTGAAGGCAACTCTGCTATGTCAATCAGGTTGCAAACTGCCTGGCCAAAGTCTGAGTCTTCATACTGTATACAGAATTCACCCACAAGTTCAAGTTTGTGACGCAGTTCATTGTACAGTTCCTCTAAAGTTTCAGGAACTTTGGTCAGCCGAATCTTACGGACGAGTTTGGGATTTATGTGGACCAGAAGCAACAAAGCCTGTAAGGACAAAAGAAGAACAGATATTTGCATGACACTTTAAACTGAAGCCATATACAGTCATGGCCAAAAGTATTGGTGCAAATTCACTAAAGAATTGTTGGTTTTTAAGCAAAATTCACACACTTTTGAAGGTTTTTTGATAAAATAACCAAACCGGGATATTTTCAATAGCTCAACACAACTGAAACAACAATTGGTTTCCCCAAATGTAACAGAATATATCACCAAAATACTGCGGGAAGTGAATACATGATCGAAAGTGAATGCATGGTCGAAAGTATTGGCACCCTTCACAACAAGTGTCTTTTGCTGTGATAAAAGCACACTTTTCATTGTTAAAATCCAGTGCTAAGGTTATGGGTAGTCAGACGTCAGCTGTGGTACCACCCTTGAAAAATATCAGCCCATTTCTAATGGACAAAAATCTCCAGTTTACTCACTATACATCTCTGTTGGTTTATATGGACAGTATGAGGTTTTCTTCAAGTAGAATCGCATTTATTATCCTTTACAAATGGGCTTATAATACTCAGGAATGCTACCACAGCTGACGTCTGACTATCCATAACCTTAGCTGTGGATTTTAACAATGAAAAGTGTGCTTGTATCACTACAAAAGACAGTTATTTTGAGTGCCAATACTTTTGACCATTCAGTATTCACTTCCCGTAGTATTTTGGTGATATTTTGTGTTGAATTTGAGGAAACCAATTTTTGTTGTTTCAGTTCTGTTGAGCTATTGAAAATATCCTGGTTTGTTATTACATAAAACCACCTTCAAAAGTTTGTGAATTTTGCTCGAAAACCAACACATCCGGAGGGATGCCAATACTTTTGGCCATGACTGTACCTTGAACACTTAAAATCAAGTCATTAACTTTAAACTTTAAAATTATGAAAACATACAAACAGAAAGGTGCTTACCATTTCAATTTACTGCAGTAGCCAAGCCCTTGGGGTCACCATCAAAGTTCTAGCAACTTGATATGCAGCCAATGGGTGGTAGTCGTTCAAAGTCTCTGGATCCAGGATCTCTAAATCTGAGTGACAGTTATCAATGAGTTGGTAAGACCGATAATGTTCCATGTACCAAGATGATAACCTTGTGGTGACAAAATACACTTTCCACCACTTGTCCACCAATATGTGTAGTATTCTAAAGAACTCTGGCAGTCCACTGCATTCACCCGCAGACACTATCATGTCCCTCACATACTGGGTCCCATACAAATGTACTTCTTTGGCAAGAGACACATCATCTTCATTTGGGTACTTCTTTTCTAGTACTGTCCTGAGCTTTTCATCTAAAGATGATATTTTCACTCTATCTACACTACCAACATGCAATTTTGGCTTGAACAATTGCTGTGTGTCAAGAAGATATGCCATGAGCTGTTGATGCTTAGTGGAAAGGGTGAGTAGTACATTCTTAAAACAGTGAGCATCATTAATTGCCTGTTTGAAAAAACTATGCTTAGACTCAAATCTAAACGTCCACAGATCCACTAATGGCCCAAAGCACCGTGTGAGATGCACATAGTGATCAATGAAGTGATGTTTTGGTTTCAACTTAAATTCAGGAAAGGTGTCAGTGAGTAACTGTCGATGGTCAGCCAATTTATTCCCTAAGTAACATAATGTTCCCTCTGATAATGTAGTAGACACCGTAATCTCCACAATCTCTTTAAGGTCCATTAAAATTTCCCATGACTGCTCTTGTTCAGGTATATAGCTCCCAATCAAGAGAGGTAGCATACGTAAAAGTGCCCAGTTTTCATGTCCGTTACCGTTTACCTTTCCAGATGCAAGGCTCGTCTTTGTAATTGCCTGTGGCTTGTTGACCAAATCAGAGAATTTGTATGGAAACTGTTTTATGCGGTTATTCAGTCCATCGAATGTAATGAAACCTTTTCTAATCAATTCTTTCAAACACAAACTTAACTCCACTGCGACAACACCTTCAAATAGATCATGCAAAAGATCAGGGGGAAATCCAGTAACTGGGTGGAAGAAAGACAACTTACTTAAAGCACAGGATGATTTAACTCCATTCACACATGGCTTAGGCTTATCAGTCAACTTGAGTTGTTCCACAAAAGAATCGTGTTGCGTCACAGTTCTCAGTGGAAAGTTCCTTGGTTCACAATTTCCAATTTGGTCTCGACTGATGCAACAAAATCTGCAGAATTTTTCGACATTAAAAGCTTCCTGAAAACCTGCTAAGCTATGTGCACCAAGGTTATCAGCACAGACACAGAACACTGTTCCCTTTACAAACGTATCTAGAGCCTCAATATACACTCCTATCTTTTCAAGAAATCCAAGATCCTTAATCAAAGGATAAAGAAAGGCATCATACCCAAATTGTCTGACATCGACAGTTTTTCCAAGACAAGCCAGTTGAATTAGGGGGAGAGTAGAGCGAAACTTGCTTGGTAAATTCAACAAAATCCAATAGACAGCAGTAATTTTATGGATTTTTTTTGAGGACCCCAAAGGATTACATAGTTCCAGGTCATCTATGTAAAGTCCTATAGAGATACTTGCATCTTGCACACCCAGAAGACCATTGTCTTTGTAGTACTGTCCATCTCGAAAAGAGCAAAATTGACCTGGGTTGTCCCCCTGACTAAACACCAACTTCTCCACAAAATCTGGCTGTCTCAACAAAGTTCCAAGAACCTGGATGATTGAAACATAAACAAATGTTTGTTTATGGGTTATTTTATATGTATACTCAGTAGGCTGAATTACAGGGAACTTATCTTTAAAAAAAAGATTTCTCCTGTGATCAGTGGCCAATGCACCCTTTCCTTGAGTGCTTACAATTAATGGATTTGTTTCCAAGACAGCATCAATCTTATGGAGAACACTATCATCTAATTCAATGCCATGTTCTGCAAGCACTGCTTTGAAACCTTGTTGAGAGTGAGATTCTGAAAGATGTAAAATGTCATTAAACCCCTCAACTATTTTCTGTACAGCGTGTCTACTAACATGCAATTCAGTTTGCATACGTAGAAAAAATCCAGCAGCCCTGTGTTCAAGAGTCTCAGCATCTACATACTCCTCCTTTTCTTGGACATCTGAATTTCCAGAACTACTTGGAAGTGTATCTTCCTCATTACAGATACCTAATGGTTGGTCAGAGGAATCTGTCTCAATGGACACAGGTTCATTTTCTAAGTCTGCTCTTAAACAGGTTCTGATATCACCATGCTTGTGTTTCCTACTTTTGTGTGAACTAAAAGTCTTTAGATTGTTTGTTTTAAAACTACATCTCAAGAAGGGGCAACACACAGTCTCATGTTTTTTTAAATGGTGTCCAAGGTGTGTGAAGAAAGACTGCTGCGTGCAGATTTCCCGGAATTCACATAGATCACAAAAAAAGGTGAATTTATCTTGTATTTTGGCTGTCTGACAATGTGATCTGGTCAAATGTGACTTTAAGGCACCAGGTGTTTTAAAAGTACATACACAGTCACTGTAAACACACGGCCAGTAAGCTCCTCTTCTGTGCTTGAGCCGATGGTGCCTAAGCAGACGCTCTTGACTGGCGCTGGCAAAGCTGCAGAAGAGACACTTCATAGAAAACCTAGCACAAAAATAAGAGGAGAAAATGAACACATACTTCGCAACCGTTTATGTTAATGCTGTTGAGCTTCAGGGCTAAAACACACAAAGGTAGGGCTGGTTATTGTTCAAAATCTTTCAATCCGGTGCCAATTTCGATACCTCAGTTTCGATACCGGTTCCTAACGATACTTTTTTCGATACCACTTTTATGAAATCCATTTTAACAAGATTACAGAACACATTACCTAAGGAAAACTTTGGTTTTATTTTTTCAGTTTGACTCAAACTGAAACAAAAAAAGCAAAAAGGAACAAAAAATGTTTTATAAAGAGCTCATGCTCACCAAAGCTGAATTTATTTTAATAAAAAATACAGTAAAACTTGTAATATTGTGAAATAGTATTACAATTTAAAATCTTATTTGAATATATTTCAAAATGTAATTTATTCCTGTGATGTCAAATCTGAATTATCAAAATCATTACTTAAAAACTTCGAAATCTGACATGTCTCTTTTCATACAAATAAAAGATATTCTATAGATTCAATTGATATATTACTTATGTCTCTATGACAAAAAATGACGGAGTATTTTAAGTCTGTTTTGCTGCAATGTGAAAAAAAATCCTACAAAACGCGCCGGCGCGTTAACGGACTTAAGTTTAATGTCAATGAGCAAAGCAGACGTGCATAAAACAATGCCATCATTCATCGTGAATAACAAACATAACGGCAACACAAATCTTTCAATTACTATGTGGACAATAATTATATTGAGCTTAGCTGTTCAAAATAAGCTAGCTTCTAACCGATTAGCTAGTGGGGGATTTTGTATTGCCATAAACGCCTCGCCTGGTTATGATTTATCGCTTTTGTTTCCCGCAATGAAATGTAATACAAATATCAAATGCATATACATATACATATTCATACGATTAGCTTACCGTTAAAAGGAATGTTTCTCTTCGACAAAGACGTCAGGGAAAGTTACCGCTGGCATCGTGGTGGACGCAAACTTTCGCAGGGAGCTCCTGGGAAAATCCTTGGAAACCCCGTCGCAGCCGGTTGCCATGACAAATTTCAAATGAGCATGCGCAGATAAGTTGAACTCACTCTAACTGGGTTTCAACTACAACTTCAAAATAAACTCAACTCAGTTTATAAAATAAGATGAACTTTTCCTCAGAAACGTCTGAAAGTGAGTTCAAGTGGCTTACAACAGATAGTTCAAGTTCCAACTAGCAATTTTATTGTCAGTGAATGCAAAAATCTTAGTAAGGTGAACAATTTTGAGTTGTCGTTTTTACAGTGTACCAGTTTATTTGACTAATAGAGTGCATAATCACTGTCTGGATTTGAAAAAGATTTATGATAATGGAGTAATTTCATTGAAATTGGTCACATAAATACAGGCTGTTGTTCCTGTCTGCATGATCAGATCTTTGTGTCTCTGACAGAGTTCAGCTCTAGAGACCATGGAGGACATTGAGAAGGTCTTCACTGAGCTCATCTGCTCTCTTGAGAAGAAACGCTCTGAGATTAAAGAGCAGATCAGAGCTCAGGAGAAGACTGAGATAGATCGAGCAGAGGAACTTCACAAACATCTGGATCAAGAGCTGACAGAACTCAGAAAAAGACAAGCAGAGATTGAGAAACTTCTGATTACTGAAGATCAGGTCATTTTTCTGAAGGTAATGATGCAAAAATCTTGAAAACTATCCACAAAATGAAACACTATTGTGTCGTGCTTATTTTATGTTCTGGAAAAGATTTGTTCTGGTTCAAAAATTAAATCTGAGTTGTTATTTGTCTCATTTCAAAGCTGTCAGTCTGTGTGTGTTTTACCTTCAAGTACTACACTATTGTGCTGTTACTGTTGTTTTTGTTTGTTTGTTTGTTTTTTGTTAAGAAGATCTCAAAGACTATGTCTGAATTATTATTCTCATTTCAGAGCTGTCAGTCTGTGTGTGTTTTACCTTCATTTGAAGACGTTCCCAGCTTCACTCAACACACTCATCTGTCTTTTAAAGACATTTCAATCTCAGCGTTTAAGGAGGTTTTGGAGGACGTCTGTCAACAGCAAACAGCCAGAATATCTCGAGAAGGTCTGAATCTTTTAATATGTTACTGTATTGCCATTCATACTCTGTAGGATTAAACCAACAAATTAACCACTTGTTTTGTATTTTCTCTTCAGTCTCAAAATTCTTTGTTGTAAAGCCTCCAGAACCAAAGACCCAGAATGATTTTTTGCAGTGTAAGTTGAACTATGGTTTCTTCAAGGCAAATCATTATTTGATAAGTATCAGTGTACATGATCTGTTACAATGTAATCATTTTGAAACCAAAGTTTACATTGATAATTTTTTGTTTTTTTGTCCATTCCTCCTCCTCAGATTTCTGTGAACTTCACTTGGATCCAAACACAGCACACAAAAACCTCAAACTGTCTGAAGAGAACAGAAAAGTATCATGTTCAGATAAAGCTCAGCCATATCCTTATCACCCAGAGCGATTTAATGTGTTTCGTTACATCTTGTGTCGAGAGGGTTTGTGCGGTCGCTGTTACTGGGAGGTCGAGTGCAGTGGGGATGAATGGGCTGTAGCAGTTTGTTACAAAGGAATTGAACGTAAAGGAATTGCTGATTACTGTGCACTTGGCTCCAATAAAATATCATGGAGATTGGGCTATTATCTGCAGAATTTCAGTTTCATTCATGATAAAGCACAGGTCCGTATCCCTGCTGCCTCTAGAATAGGAGTGTATCTGGATCACAGAGCAGGAACTCTGTCCTTCTACAGCGTCTCTGACACAATGACTCTCCTTCACAGAGTCCAGACCACTTTCACTGAACCCTTATACCCTGCTTTTAGGGTTGGAGACAATTCATCTGTCCGGATCATGCAGCAAAGGAAGTTCAGATAGACCAGAATTAAATATAATTGATCAAGTTTCAGATTCAGTTGCTAAACTCCTGAATATGTATATATTTAAATTTAAATGTAATTTGTAGTTTGGATTATTAAAAGACATAACAGTTCTTAATCACCATCAATGAATAAAACACCTATAAGTCATTCTCAAGTTGGATATAGTAAATAAATGTACAGATCATTATCAGATGTTGCAAAATCAGATTTTTTTGATTTTGTGTTTTCTGTAATCTTGGCATCTGAAAAAATGTTTCATCTTCAGCAAGGTTTAGTTCATAATAATTCATGTTTGAATCCATGATGCAGTTTATCATCAAGGGTAATTTGGAATTTTTAGTTTGGAATATAATCAGCTGCGGAACAAACTGTTTACAGCGCAGTTGATCAAATGTTTTATGTGTCACATCATGTAATGTTATGTATTAAATGCAGCCGCTATTTTGTTCTGTTGTGTTGTTGCCTGCTAGTAGACCTTCTTTCTTTACAGTTTCTGTACAATTTAAATAACTGTTGACTTCAGGATGAGGTCTGATTTCTATTTATTTTAGTCTACTGTTTCATGATAAGCTGAGAAACACTTTTTTGAAAACCTTTTAAAGATGCACATTTTTAAAATATCCTCTCCTCCTGTCAATGCATAACAATGTTTCTCTAAAAGATTCATCTTTATATTTGTTTGTTTTTTTGTTCAGTTTAATGTATAATTAATAATGTAATGTGTTAATATGATAAAATAAAGAGAATTAAATTAAATGTGGGGGATGAATGGGCTGTAGGAGTTTGTTATAAGGGAATTGGATGTAAAGGAAGTTATGATTACTGTGCACTTGGCTCCAATAAAATATCATGGAGACTGGGTTATTATCTGCAGAATTTCAGATTCATTCATGATAAAGCAAAGGTCCGTATCCCTGCTGCCTCTAGAATAGGAGTGTATCTGGATCACAGAGCAGGAACTCTGTCCTTCTACAGCGTCTCTGACACAATGACTCTCCTTCACAGAGTCCAGACCACTTTTTAGGGTTTTGGTGCATCATTCATCTCTCAGGATCATAGAGCAGAAGAGATTTCAGACAGAGCAGAAATAAATATAATTGCTCAAGTTACAGATTTAGTTGCTAAACTTCTGAAACATGTTAGCCAATATATTTAATTAAAAATGTTCTTTGTAATTTGATTAACAATGAATATACAACACCTATTTAAGACACTCTCAAGTTGGATATAAATGATGTTTAATGTTGGAATGATTTGGATTTCGTTTATTCTGTAATTTTGGCTAATTGATAATAATCCATGTCTGAATCCATTGTGCAGTTCATCGTCAAGTCAGCTTTATGTATATGGTGCTTTATTATACAATCCAGATTGTTTCAAAGTAGCTTCACAGTAATAAACAGGAAAATACCAATTCAGTGATGCAAACAGTGTTCAATTCTGCTGTAAAGCAGCTCTAAAAAGACAACAGTAAACAGTCATTATTCAGTTGAAATCAGTTCAGTGTTGATTCATTTCGGTTTAATAAGCCACACGGTTTCAGGGGTAGTTTGGAAAATAATTGGCTGTGAAACAAACTGTTTACAGCACGGTGCTGATAAAATGTTTTATACTGTACGTCACATGTAACGTGTTATATGACGTATTAAATACAGCCACTATTTTGTTCTGTTGTGTTGTTGCCTGCTAATAGGACCACCTTTCTTTACAATTTCTTTACAATTTGAATAACTGTTGACTTCAGGATGAGGTGTGATTTTGATTGATTTTTACTGTTTCATATCTACAGTATCTGATGGTGAGCTGAGAAACGGCGCTTTTGAAAACCTCTTAAAGATGCATATTTTAAAAATATCCTCTCCTGTCAATACATAACGATGTTTCTTTAAAATATTCATCTTTATATTTATTGTTCTTCAGTTTAATGTATATAATTAATAATGTAATTTGTAATTATGGTAAAAGAAAATTAAATGAAATGGTGCATTTGTGTTAATAACAGTGATATTTTTATTAATTTCAAAGTAAAAATGTTGCTGTTTTAGGAAAAATTGTCTTAAGAATCCTTGAATCTATTACTATTATGACATTCCTATAATTAAGAGAAATGTAGTGTAATTCAGATGTATTTATTTGACTGATTGTATTTAATTTGTTATTATTCAATTAACTAAATTGTCAAAATACATAGATGTACATAGAATATCTAATTTAGTATTTTATATTAAATCATAAAATAAAGAAATAAGACATATTTTACATATTCTGCAATCAAATGTCAACTGTGATAAGTTTAGCCCAAGAGGTTTTTACTCCAGTAGAGGGCAAAATAAACCCCTTCATGATCTTCAGTTGTGTGTCAAAGTCTAGAAGTAAAAAAATAAATTAAAGTGTAAGTTTAATAACAGTTCAATAATGTTCACCAGTCGATTATATGGGAAAATAAACATTTAATTTCTCTTTCTCTCATTATATCTCTATTTTGAGAGACAAAACACACACGTCCATTTTTTTACCCGCTGTGAATCAGGAAGTATCTGAATTCAAGAGAAACGAAACTTATTTCTCCTCTAGTACACAACCTCTAGTCTAATAGATCCACACCGCTGTTCTTTGGGATAAACTGTAAAGGAAATCATTTGAGCTGTATTTCTGTCGAGGTAAGGACTTCATATCATCCAAAGATCATGACTTTATCATGTTGTCTGCTTTAAAAGAAATCGTGTGTGTGTGTGTGTGTGTGTGTGTGTGTGTGTGTGAGTGTTTCTATTCCTGTAACAGAACTGGTGAAACCAAGGGCGTAGATTTGGTTTCAACATTGGGGGGGTTGAACGTATGCTGCCTGTTTTTTTTGTTTTGTTTGTTTTTTTATTAAAAAATAATAATCTGTTTTATGTGTAGCGTTATTGGATAATCTATCTATCTATCTATCTATCTATCTATCTATCTATCTATCTATCTATCCTTCATAACTTTATGAAATGTATGTACAATCATTCATCAAATTCTAACATAACGGTGATTCTAAAAAGAAAGAAATTATGTTAAATATTGAAACCGCCAGTAGGCGGCAGCGATTCGCTTTTTTATTGAGTGAGTCACTTAAATCGTTCATTCAGCCAATTCGTTCAAAAGTGAGATTAATTTAGGAAGAAAACAAACACCGATGTGAATACTTTTGTCATTGATCATTACAGACACTATTGAAAAATGAACTAACAAAACACACGGCTGTTTTGGTAACTGGTTACAGTTACACTGATAGTTATGGCTACATTGCAATGGATTAGCTAGCTAAAAATATGAGTGTATTACACAACATTCTCATACCTCCTTCTCAGTACATGCTTTATTCTTTTTAACGGACCAGCGGTTTAATATAGACAAATCCGGCGAAACACGGAAGTAAAGCAGCGCCGCCATTACTGCGTGCCTTGCTGCTAAGGAAGTAGCAGAAGTAGCGTGTTGGTCCCGTAGGCTGTAGCAGATGTTAGCTATATAGTTTTTTTAGTACGTATGCTGCCCAGTGATGCCGGGCAGAGCGTGTTGTGTGGTTGGTTGTTTTAACAACAGCACAAAACTACAGGCCTGGAATAAAACCGTTTGTGTAATCCACGAAGCTTTGTTGCACATTGACTGCCCATGTTTACGGCCATACGGATTGCACAGAGTTCCTGGTCGAGCGGAGGACCAAGATGTGCGTCAAAAGTGGATGAAACACATAACCGAGATGGCTCATCGCATGCCAGATGATTAATAAAATAATCTTGAATACCTGTAAGAACATGTATTTTATTGCTACAACTGGTCGTGGCTAAGGCCATCCTTAAAAATATTTTGGTTTGCCGTAACAGCCAAAAAAATAAAAAATGGTCGGTAGGTCGTAAAAAATGTTAAAAAAATTTTTTTTTATTGCATCACATTAAGTGTATTGTGATTGTCAAAACATTTTAGTAACTAAGATGAATTTTATTAGGTTTAGTGACATGTTACAATGTTTACATGGTAGGCTACAATTTCTGGTAAGCTACACTTTTTTATTATTTTTATTCAATTATTATTATTTAATTATTATTGTGATTTGATTTAATATTGACTCATTTGGATAAATATTAGCTAGGCTACACAAGGTAGGCATTAATTTTTCTCAAGAAAAAAACAACTCACCTAACTTAATGCTGTAAACATACAGAGAGCCCTATCAGCTGGCAGTATTATTTAAAAATAACAATTTAAATATAATGCATTTTTTATTATAATAACAACTTTATTTAATGATATAAGTAAAAATATAATAAAGTTGTAATACAGTACACATAACAGCCAAAACAGGTTCTGTGTGAGGAGCTGCTAGCTGACAGCGTTCGGTCATTTCTGAGAGATTTACCTCAGACAAAGGTAAGTGTGAATACATAAATCCATTTTGAAAAACATGTTTACAAGAACATAACATTATACGTCGTTTGATGTTGTAATATTTTGTAATCTGTATTTCTAGCATGTCACATTTACAAGCACCAAAACGGTATTTATTGTTTGAATTTCGTAATAAAATTGACAGAATCTGAGAGCTGAGATTTTTTTCTATCATAAGTAACCTGCTCTGTCTAGTCTGTCGGTCTCTGTGTCCTCTTTACTTCGCGATTTTTCTGTGCGTGAGAAAATGGATGTGTGGCGTGAGAGCGTGTGAAAAGCGTCAATTGCGCGTGTCTCACATTTTATTGCATTTGTATTAGCTGTTTGAAGAGTAAAAAAAATCCGTGGGTCTTAACGCAATTACAATCGGCAAGTCGGTCGGACTAAAAGGGGAAAAAATAATTAATTGGGTCGGTCCTAAATTGACAGGGTCGGTCGGGTTATGGCAAACAAGAATATTTTTAAGGATGGCCTAATAATTATTTGAAACTGTGAAGCTTGTGAACATATTAGCAACACAGCTAGTAATGACAGCGTTCGGTTTTATTGTTGTCATCAATTAATACACTTCTTAATTACATTACATTTACATTTTTACATTATTACATTATGTTGTCAATATTAAATTACCTTTATCGGTAAGTTTTGGCCACTGCCTGACATCATCTACCCATGTTCCCTTTCACCAGACATTTTCTTTAATGAGCAGGATGCGCTTTAATTGAAATGTCATTAGAGGGCACCGGCAAGTGTCACACCGTCACACTTCGCAGGCACGCAGTAATGGCGGCAGGCAAGATGGCGGCGCCCATAGAGTTCGCGGCGGATTTGTGTATAGTTGGCTGGGCAGCGGTTGTCTTCATTTTTGGTGCTACCCGCGCTCTCTCATTCAAACAGCACTATTCGCGTTGTTTTGGTGAACGCTCATTGGTTGGGCGTTACCAATCGGTTCAATGGAGGGGGAGAATATTTTTGTCTAATTTATTATGACAAACTCATATTTGAATACAAACAAAATTATTGTTACAAAATAAATGAATTCTACATATTTTTCATTTGATCTACTGTGATTTTCATGTTGAAATATTGGGGGGGGGTTGTAACTGAAGCATTTGAATATTGGGGGGGGTGACCTCCCCCCATCCCCCCACAAACTACGCCCCTGGGTGAAACACAATTTTGCTTTGTATTTCATTGCTAAACGATTCATTTTGGATTTTATTGTCTAATGAAAACGTACGTATTGAAACGTTACACTTTACATACTGAACTGAAGTGTACTACAAATTTTTTTACCCTTTGCAATTTCGATGATTCTTTAAAAATACAAACCTATTTCTGTAGTGATCATGACTAAAGAGACTATTTTGGATAAATACAAGTTAAGCTCTATTGAAAGCATATTAACAGCATTTGATCAGCAGATAACATATTGATTTTTCCTCAGGTAAAAATCGAAACGTTGTGATTAACATTGTGATCAGGCTTCTCTCAAACTATTTTTTTTTTTTTGCTCAGATACTTGGACTTTGTAAAATCTTCACAGTATTCATACTTTCACTCAAGCATTTGTCAAATAATGTTTATTTTCTTGGCAAAACAGCTCTTATTACAGGACAGAGACTGAGAATCTGTTCATCTTTGAACACTGCAAAGAAATGGCAGAGTCTGCAGCGAGTCAGTATGTGGATCAGTTCAGCTGTCCAGTCTGTTTGGATCCTCTGAAGGAGCCGGTGACGATTCCCTGTGGACACAGTTACTGTATGAGCTGTATTACTGACTGCTGGGGCCAGAAGGAGCAGGGGCCGCCGTACCACTGTCCCCAATGCAGAGAGAGCTTCAGTCAGAGACCTCTACTGAAGAAGAACACTCTGATAGCTGAGATGATGGAGACGCTGCAGAAGACGTCCCTACAAACGGCTGCTGTGGAGTGTGATGTTTGCACTACAGAGAAGAACAGAGCTGTAAAGTCCTGTCTGCAGTGCTTGGCCTCCTTCTGTCAAACTCACCTGCAGCTTCACTATGAATCTCCTGCGTTTATGAAGCACAAACTAGTCGAAGCTTCCAGAAACATTCAGGAGAACATCTGCCTCAGTCATGGGAGACTTCTGGAGATTTACTGTCAGGATGATCATCATTGTATTTGTTACTTGTGTATGATTGACGTCCACTATTGAAGTCCACTATATGGAGAAAAATCCTGGAATGTTTTCATCAAAAACCTTAATTTCTTTTCGAGTGAAGAAAGAAGGACATAGACATCTTGGATAACATGGGGGTGAGTAAATGTTGGAATGTTGGAAAATAAATATATAACAGAATATAACAGCTTGACAGTAAACTGTCTTTGCAGTGTTGTCTTATATTAATGTCCGTTAAAGCAAGACTATGTAAACAAAAAAACACAGCCACTTATGTTTGTAGTGTGATCCAGGGGATTAAAACGTATATATTTCAGACCTAGTAGAGTAATATAATAATTACTCCACTAGGTCTGCCTATATACGTTTTAATCCCCTGGATCACGCTACAAACATAATGATCTTATAGAACATGATGCATTGCTGTGTCTGTTATCCCCTAATTGCCACTTTTGGACACAGTGGCTGTGTTTTTTTGTTTTTTTCTTAACTTTATTAAATGTTAGTTTACTATTAATAGTAAAAATGTAAAGTAGCATAAAATGGAAATGCTCAATAAAGTAGGCTAACTACGTTACCTCAGATGTACAATGGTTGGATTCCACAACTGATAATATAAAACATATAGGTTAAGACAATACAACATTTACTGTGTCATAAAATTTATTGAATTTGAGAAATTTTCTATTGTGTTTCTGATTTGGCAGTGAGATTCGCCGATTTTGGGTGCGTAAAATGTGATCGATTCTATTGTCCGGTTGGCATTTTCATCCCAAAATGGTGGCCGTGCTACCGAAGTGCCACCTCGTGGCTGTTACCCAAAAATGTATCAGAGTTTTGCCTCTTAGGTTCTTCAGGTGCTGGTCATATAATTAGAATATCATCAAAAAGTTGATTTATTTCACTAATTCCATTCAAAAAGTGAAACTTGTATATTATATTCATTCATCACACAGAGACTGATATATTTCAAATGTTTATTTCTTTTAATTTTGATGATTATAACTGACAACTAAGGAAAATCCCAAATTCAGTATCTCAGAAAATTAGAATATTGTGAAAAGGTTCAATATTGAAGACACCTGGTGCCACACTCTAATCAGCTAATTAACTCAAAACACCTGCAAAGGCCTTTAAATGGTCTCTCAGTCTAGTTCTGTAGGCTACACAAACACGGGGAAGACTGCTGACTTGACAGTTGTCCAAAAGACGACCATTGACACCTTTCACAAGGAGGGCAAGACACAAAAGGTCATTGCAAAAGAGGCTGGCTGTTCACAGAGCTCTGTGTCCAAGCACATTAATAGAGAGGCGAAGGGAAGGAAAAGATGTGGTAGAAAAAAGTGTACAAGCAATAGGTATAACCGCACCCTGGAGAGGATTGTGAAACAAAACCCATTCAAAAATGTGGGGGAGATTCACAAAGAGTGGACTGCAGCTGGAGTCAGTGCTTCAAGAACCACTACGCACAGACGTATGCAAGACATGGGTTTCAGCTGTCGCATTCCTTGCGTCAAGCCACTCTTGAACAACAGACAGCGTCAGAAGCGTCTCGTCTGGGCTAAAGACAAAAAGGACTGGACTGCTGCTGAGTGGTCCAAAGTTATGTTCTCTGATGAAAGTAAATTTTGCATTTCCTTTGGAAATCAGGGTCCCAGAGTCTGGAGGAAGAGAGGAGAGGCACACAATCCACGTTGCTTGAGGTCCAGTGTAAAGTTTCCACAGTCAGTGATGGTTTGGGGTGCCATGTCATCTGCTGGTGTTGGTCCACTGTGTTTTCTGAGGTCCAAGGTCAACGCAGCCATATACCAGGAAGTTTTAGAGCACTTCATGCTTCCTGCTGCTGACCAACTTTATGGAGATGGAGATTTCATTTTCCAACAGGACTTGGCACCTGCACACAGTGCCAAAGCTACCAGTACCTGGTTTAAGGACCATGGTATCCCTGTTCTTAATTGGCCAGCAAACTCGCCTGACCTTAACTCCGTAGAAAATCTATGGGGTATTGTGAAGAGGAAGATGCGATATGCCAGACCCAACAATGCAGAAGAGCTGAAGGCCACTATCAGAGCAACCTGGGCTCTCATAACACCTGAGCAGTGCCACAGACTGATCGACTCCATGCCACGCCGCATTGCTGCAGTAATTCAGGCAAAAGGAGCCCCAACTAAGTATTGAGTGCTGTACATGCTCATACTTTTCATGTTCATACTTTTCAGTTGGCCAAGATTTCTAAAAATCCTTTCTTTTGTATTGGTCTTCAGTAATATTCTAATTTTCTGAGATACTGAATTTGGGATTTTCCTTAGGTGTCAGTTATAATCATCAAAATTAAAAGAAATAAACATTTGAAATATATCAGTCTGTGTGTAATGAATGAATATAATATACAAGTTTCACTTTTTGAATGGAATTAGTGAAATAAATCAACTTTTTGATGATATTATAATTATATGACCAGCACCTGTATACTCTTTTCCTGCATCTCAATCAGCTCCCTAGCTAGCTACCCAGCTAACAAAAAAAGGTCCCCAGAACGTCCCCTGAATGGCCTCTGCGAACGTCCCCCGAACGTCCATGTGTAGGGTCCTCTGGCTGTCCCGGGGACGTCCACAAAGACGTCCTCCGGACGTTCACGGGGACGTTCAGAGGACGTTCAGCGGCCATTCGGGACGTTTAGGGGACTTTCGATTAAGTCCTCTTATTGTTTTTTATTTTACTTCTAGGTTAACAAAAGAACACAAACAACGTTGTAAGGAGAAAAATACATTTATTTATTTATAATAAATGAGCAGTTTCATAATTGTTGTGCTCTTTCCGTGTGTGTGTGTTATGCAGTTGTGCACGCGCGTCTCTCGTTGTCAGCTGTGGTAGTCCGATGGCAGTTTTTTCGATGGCTTCTAACCTAAAACGACAAAATGAACACATTCAATAATGTTTCAGGTATCGTTTGTCTATTAAGAAACATTTGTTATTGACAATTTGGATTCGTGAGACCAAGATTAGCGTACATTTGAAGATAGGCCGTAACGGTCAGCCGCGACGGACAACAACTTCAGCAAACGTTTGTAAATGTAATCTCAGACATCCCAACCTGCAAAAAGTCATTTCAGGGAGGTACCCCCCCCCCCCCCCCCCAAAAAAAAGAACATGACTTTACTTGTATACCGAAATACAGCTGAATATAACAGAACAATGAAGTAACTATTTACATACACGCCAAATGTAGGCTACATGTAGGCCTAGGCCTATTTCCTATGCCTTTGTTTTAACATGTTGTGATCCCTAAAAGATATAAAAGCATAAAATATTATTTCTATACGCTAAAGGCCTATGAAATTATTTGTTAATTATGTTTAAATATGTAGATTACTTTTACTATTTATATAAGCTGCTTATACTTTTTATGTAAACTGCTTTTATTTATTTTCCATTGCAACTTTAAACAGGGGTACACTATGGTGTAGTCTGCCATAAAATGTGTCTTATACTTTTTTTTTTTTTTGGTGGCACTCTCCCTATGGTGCTCCTGTTTCTAGATAGACATAACTGATTAATTTGGTACGGGAGAAGAGATAAAAGCCCGCCCACACTGACAATTGATTGGTTGATTTGCCGAAACAGGCCAATCGGGATTCTCTCTGTCTTACATGCCCTTCGCACACAAGCCCACTAGCACACAAACGCAAGGTCTCTCGCTCCCTCTTCCTCTCTGCCGTGCGCGCGCTACACGGTTTGAAACACAGTCTCTGGGTGTGTATCAATCAGCTCCCTAGTTCAGTAGTCAGGGCACTGATCAGGGAATCAGCCACATTCATTTACATTAATACTAATTCACGACCTAGGGAGCTAGGGAGCTGATTGAGACGCAGGTTCTGTCTCGCATGCGCGCTCTTGCTCGCTCGCTCTAGATTCCGGGAGATTTTAACTAATTTGCGGGTATCAGGGAGTCGCTATCAATATGCGGGAGACTCCCGGAACTTCCGGGAGACTTGGGATGTCTGTAATCTTGTCATATAATTTAAACTTTACAAGATAAACAGTGGTTATGGTAGCTATAGCTAAATTAAATGTCTGCTAAACTAAAACTAAAATACCTTTTCGACCGACGAAAGAGAAAACTCAAGGCCTCATCTGAGAAAATCACCGGCAGGACCGTTAACCTGTCGACGCAGCCGAGCGTTGCCATGGATACATGCGCGTAACCTAAAGAATGACGTCACTCGATCGTCACTTGCTTGTATCTCACAGTGTGGCTATATTACACTTTTTGCCACATGCTATACCTTTCTTATGTGTAAAAATTAAAGTATTTTTTTTTTTAAATAACTTTTCTTTAATAAAACCATGTTTGACAGGTATTTATGGGTATAGGAATTGTCTTACCTGTGTTATTTTCCAATTTCTTTGCCAGCAAAGTGCTTTTCCATTCTTCATCTTTTCTTTGGCTGCATTCATCAGTTGAAGTCAATAACATTATTTTAGAGCTCCAGTTCAGGGTGATTGGGACACTTTTTACCATTGAGATGACTTGGATAAAATGTCCCATTCTTATATTATCCCACATCTTATATTCAGTAGCCTACTATTGGGGTGGCATCATGATTTTGATGTTTAAAATGATAACTGCTGAAAGCACACATGATCTGATGACATCTTTAATTAGTTAGTAGTAGGTTGAAGTTACTCCATTATTTTTTCCCATAGGCTAACATGAAAGTTGTTCATTTTTAATATTTACTTCATTTTACAATGAATGGGTCATTCTACAGAAAAGTCAACTTTTCTGTCCCTTTACAGAAATATTACACTTGAAAACACTTTTTTTATAGCTATTGAAAAATTTTGTTTTTAATATATTTTAATATGAAACAATATTTGAACAATTAAACCTTCTTGCGCATCAATGTGGCAGTATTTGTTTATTTAATTATAAAAATTCCAAACAGCACAGAAGTGCTCGTCCCCACAGTCATGTGGGAAAGTGCTTTATTTTGAGCTCAGAAACAGGGTTTAAATACAATAATGTATGCATAACTGTCAAATATATTATGTAAATGACATAAAAAAACAAAAACAAATAAATAAATATAATAAAAACAAATACGAATAAATATTATAAAATATATATATATAAAAAACCCTGGTGTTGTGTCACTGGTGTTACCTTTAACAAAAATCTCTTAATTTGAAATAAAAATCACACTGTTGACATCAATTGACTACCTTCTTCCTATTTCCTGAAGATCCATGAAGAAAGACACATGGAAAGACCTACTATCTCTTTTCAGTTATCAGAAATTTTAATTAGAAAATCATAATTTCATATGAAGCTTTTAGTTGAAGTCACTGGTGTGACCTACTTTATTATTAGGGAATTTTAAAAAACTAGAATACAAATGGATTAAACTACTTAATTTAGTGAATATACCATGATGACAACATGTGGATTGATACCTTGCAGCAGCCATAAAATGCATTTTTCATGAAAAATGTCACTGGTGTTACTGTCACTGGTGTTGTTTATAGAAAAAAAAACTTTATTCAAAGCTATTTATTTAGTTATTTTGCATAAAATAGCACTAAATAATGTGATTCTAACTTTTTTTCCTATTGTTAATCCTCCTTTGGTCAGATATGGCTAAATTGAGGGTATTTGGCTAAACTGAGAAGCTGAGAAAGCAGCGACTTTACGGACAGCGTATTTTACAGACATTTTTAAAATGTTGTTTATGATCTTTTACTGACTGCTTTCACTAAGTGTCAATGAAAAGTCTTTGATTGTATAAAAAATGTAAAAAATTTAGTCTCCTCTCCTTGATTATAGTTGAAGAATAAGTAGGCTATCTTTGGTCGTATCTGTCACTGGTGATTCATTGTGTCACTGTTCTTACTGTTTTTTGTCTGTCTCATTAAATAAAATGTGTCATATGTGACATGATAATACTTTTACATTCATTGAATTCTGCTAAACTCAAGAATTAAGATGTAAAGGAATTGCATTACTTGTTTATAACTGTTTTTCAAATATTTCCATTGTTATAGCAAATACATGCATAATTAAATTAGCATAATTCAATCACTTTTAACTAACCTGATTGAAAACAAACAAAACAAAACACATAATCTCCTTATTTTTTTCATTATCTTTTTTTCTGTAACTCTGACTGCATGTGCTGAAAAAAAATTGAGAAATATCATTTCATAAAAATGTTTAAAATGCCAGAGAAGTATGGTAACACCAGTGACAAAAAAAATGGTACATGCTGTCTTTAAATGCACAAAATAATAATAATAATAATAATAATAATAATAATAAATCATAAAGCTGTCATTTGTATTCATAAAGTCAACGTGTAATATAATAATGTGGTCTAAGTTTAAACGTTAGAAAAAGAAATACATTTTAAGACATTTTGTCATACCAAAAGTGGACTTTTCTGTAGAATGACCCGAATTCAACTACTATTTTTACTTGAAGTAAAACCATAATATCAACCTGCACAACAAAACAATCATGGTTTCTGTAAATCCATTATCATGTTTAAAGGGATTTTTAAGGAACACAACCTCCTTTAAATCCAGTAGGTTTAGTTTCATTTGCCCTTTGTCTGAGTTTCAAGGTGTAAGGTCTGTTGATAAAAGGCAACGCTGTTTTTTTTTTACAAGTGTTGTTATGGAAATACCAGATGAGGGACGTCAGTAGGACTTTCGCAAACTGGCAAGGACTTGAATGTCCTCCGAACGTCCGTCAGCGAACGTTACAAAGCGGACCAAACGCGGACGTCCCCCGAACGTCCGGCGAACGTCCTGCCAGCGAACGTTAAAAAGCGGACCAAACGCGGACGTCCCCCGAACGTCCGCCAGCGGACGTTAAAAAGCGGACCAAACGCGGACGTCCTCCGAAGGTCCGTCAGCGAACGTTACAAACCGGACCAAACGCGGACGTCCTCTGAACGTCCGCCAGCGAACGTTACAAAGCGGACCAAACGCGGACCTTAACGGACGTTCACAACGTCCGGGGGACGTCCCTTGTTTGCTGGGTAGGTCGTGAATCAGTATATCATCTAAATGAACGTGGCTGATTCCCTGATCAGTGCCCTGACTACTGAACTAGGGAGCTGATTGAGATGCACTCTTTGTGATCAGGGAGAAGTGCTTAAACAAGGAATTCTGCTCTCTTTTGACGTCATACAGGACACATTCGGAAAAAAAACTCTGTACCGAAACCGGAAGTAGTGTACTTGGCACAGAAATACTCCTTCATACGTCCAACTCGTGTTTTGAAAATTTGGCCATGTTTAGCATGAGTATGCAACTCTTTAACAGTGTAAATAAGTCAGAATGCATGAAATAGCATAACCCCCCCCCCTCGGATCTCAACATAACACCGACTGTTACGTAACAGTCGGGGGCTCCGCCCCCAATATTTGCATAGGCCTATGCCATTGCCAGCTCATATTCAAGCCATTAGAAAGGGCAGAACGTCTGGATGTGCAAAGCAGAATCAACAGACTAGGTAAGCAAGCGATGACAATAGCAAAAAAGGGCAGATGGACCAATATTAACTGACATGATCCATGATAACATGATATTTTTAGTGATATTTTTAAACTGTCTTTCTAAATGTTTCGTTAGCATGTTGCTAATATACTGTTAAATGTGGTTAAAGTTACCATCGTTTCTTACTGTATTCACGGAGACAAGAGCCGTCGCTATTTTCATTTTTAAACACTTGCAGTCTGTATAATGCATAAACACAACTTCATTCTTTATAAATCTCTCCTCATTAGCCGTTAGCCACGGAGCACAGCCTCAAACTCATGCAGAATCAAACGTTTAACATCCAAATATATACTTTACTCACATAATTCGAAGCATGCACACAGCATGCATGACGAACATCTTGTAAAGATCCATTTGATGGTTATATTAGCTGTGTGAACTTTGTAAATGCGCTGTAATATAGTCCAGAGCTCGTGTGGCTGGGAAGATGCGATTGGCAGGGGGCGGGGTCGAGTGAAAATCAGTGCATAGTTAATGATCCCACAAAATAGGCAGTTAAAAAAATTAATAAAAAAAAAAACTATGGGGTATTTTGAGCTGAAACTTCACAGACACATTCAGGAGACACTTTAGACTTATATTACATCTTTTAAAAACATGATCAAGGGCACCTTTAAAGTGAGTATCAGAAGATGCCAGTGATGCTTACAGTGTTTCTAAAAGTGACGTATTATTACAGAATTATACAGAGAATTAATTTATTTTTTATCACCTTATATGTCCAAAACGGTAATTTTTCACAAAAATGTTTTTTTTTTTTTTTTTTTACATATTGTTGCAACATTTTACCAAAATCAACATTTGGTCAAAATCTCATTTTCTAAAAGATGAAGCAAAGCAAATGTCTTTGGAAAAAAAATTGTGCAGAGCATGCCCCCGTCCCACGCAATGGTCTCACCTTTTTTCTCCCTTACCTGTTTGCATTCCTTTCCAGTTTTTTATGTAGTTTTTGTGCATGCAAAAGCTGCTGTTTTTTTTGTTTTTTCTGGGAAGGTCACTTTCAGTTGCAAATCACTGGAAAACTAATCTGCTATAAAGAAGCAACATTTTTGTGTTAGCAGTTCATTTGACTGATAGAGTGCATAATCACTGTCTGGATTTGGAAAAGATTTATGATAATGGAGTAATTTAATTGAAATTGGGTTTAGGTTGTTGTTTCTGTCTGCATAATCAGATCTTTGTGTCTCTGACAGAGTTCAGCTCTAGAGACCATGGAGGACATTGAGAAGGTCTTCACTGAGCTCATCTGCTCTCTTGAGAAGAAACGCTCTGAGATTAAAGAGCAGATCAGAGCTCAGGAGAAGACCGAGATAGATCGAGCAGAGGAACTTCACAAACATCTGGATCAAGAGCTGACAGAACTCAGAAAAAGACAAGCAGAGATTGAGAAACTTCTGATTACTGAAGATCAGGTCATTTTTCTGAAGGTAATGATGCAAAAATCTTGAGAACTAACCATAAAATGAAACACTATTTTGTGCCGTTACTGTTTTTTTTTTAACATTTCAAAGACTAAGTCTGAATTATTATTCTCATTTCAGAGCTGTCAGTCTGTGTGTGTTTTACCTTCATTTGAAGACGTTCCCAGCTTTACTCAACACACTCATCTGTCTTTTAAAGACATTTCAATCTCAGTGTTTAAGAAGGTTTTGGAGGACGCCTGTCAACAACAAAGAAGGTCACGAGAAGGTCTGAATATTTTAATGTTTTATTGTCACTCATAATCTCTAAGATAAAACCAACAAATTAATCATATGTTTGTTTTGTTTTGTCCCTTCTTTAGTGTCAAATGTTAATGTTACAAAGCCTCCAGAACCAAAGACTCAAAATGATTTTTTGCAGTGTAAGTTAAACTGGTTTCTTCAAGGCAAACACTCATTAATTAAGTATCAGTGGATATGATCTGTTACAATGTGAACATTTTGGAAACAAAGTTTACTTTATTCAATTTTTTTTTTTCTTTCCTCTTCAGATTTCTGTGAACTTCACCTAGATCTAAACACTGCACACAAAAACCTCAAACTGTCAGAAGAGAACAGGAAAATATCAGGTTCAGATAAAGCTCAGCCGTATCCTGATCACCCAGAGCGATTTAATGTGTTTCCCTACATCTTGTGTAAAGAGGGTTTGTACGGTCGCTGCTACTGGGAGGTCGAGTGCAGTGGGAAGGAATGGGTTGTAGCAGTTTGTTATAAAGGAATTAGACGTAAAGGAAACAGTGATGACTGTAGACTTGGATTCAATAAAATATCCTGGAGATTTGACTATTTTAATCAGAATTTCTATTTCACACATGATAAAGCCGAAGTCTCAATCCCTGCTTACCGCTCCTCTAGAATAGGAGTGTATCTGGATCACAGAGCAGGAACTCTGTCCTTCTACAGCGTCTCTGACACAATGACTCTCCTTCACAGAGTCCAGACCACTTTCACTGAACCCTTATACCCTGCTTTTGGGGTTAGTTATGGTTCATCTGTCAGAATCATAGAGCAAAGGAGAGTTCAGACAGATCAGAAATAAATATACTGATTGAATTTCAGATTCAATTGCTAAACTTCTGAAAAATGCAGGCCTATATATTTAAATTAAAATGTAATTTGTAGTTAAAAAGATATCAAAAACACCATCAATGATTATATGGCTACAACACTCTTTTAAGCCACTCTCAAGTTGTATTTAATAAATAAATATACATTCCATTATCAGATGTTGCAAAAATATATATATATTTTGTTTATTCTGTAATTTTTGTTAATGGATAATAATTAAAGGTGCTAAAGAGGATGTTTTGTTTTATACATTTTTGCAATATTACTTGAAACTGTCTTTACTAACTGATAAAAGACTATTTATTAGGTGCACTGAAAGGAATAATATCAATATGCATCATCTGTGCACGAGGTAGGGCCTTAAAAACATCAGCCAATCGTTTACGCGATCATCGTGTAAACGATTGGCCCTCTGGCTTGTCAATCACTGCCGTGACGTTCCTTGTGAGAGACGAGCGTGGCTGCACGCTCCAGTAACTTTCCACACTCCACAGGCCGCATGCAATGTTTTTGTCAGGAGACAGGAGTAACAACTGCAGATTATGAGTTACCTGCGGTGAGTCCGACATAATGAATCCACTAACACGACACAGCGAATGCCGGTGGTAAACACTCGTGTTCCAATACTCGTGCACGAGTTTTGGGAGGCGTTCCCTCGAAATGAGCTGTGAAGGAGGGGGCTGTTCTTACGCATGCACTCATTTAAAAAGCTCAGTAACAGTCTTTGGTTTCTCAGTCGTCGAAAACATCCTCTATAGCACCTTTAATGTTTGAATCCATGATGCAGTTCATCATCAAGCCACAAGGTGTCAGGGTAGTTTGGAAAATAATCGGTTGTGGAACAAACAAAATCAGTGTTGATCAAATGTTTTACGTCACATGTATCATGTTATATTACATGTATTAAATGCTGTTGTGTTTACCACCTTTCTTTACAGTTTTTTTATGCACTTTTAATAACTGAGTTGACTTCAGGATAAGGTCTGATTTTGATTTTCATAAGTAGCCTATCTGATGGTAGCTATTGGCAAAATAACTGAGAAACTGTTTTTAAAAGCCTTTTAAAGACACATTTTTAAAATATATTCTTCTGTCAGAACATAGCAATGTTTAAGATTCATCTTTTGTTGTTCTTCGGTTTAATGTATATAATTAAAAATGTAATCTAATTATGATAAAGAGAAAATTAAATTAAATGGTGAATTTGTGTTAATAACAGTGATATTTTGATTAATTTCAAAGTGTAAATGTTTCTGTTTTAGGATACATTGTCTTAATAATCTGTTATTCTATTACTATTATGATGACATAGCTAAATATACTCCTATAATTTAGAGAACTGTAGTGTCATTCAGAGGTATTTCTTTGACAGATTTTAATTTCTGTCATTCAATTAACAAAATACATCGATTTACATAGAATATTTAATTTAGTATTTTATATTTAGTCATAAAAAAATGAAATCAGACAATTTTTTTTACATATTCTGCAAAAATCAAATGTCAACTGTGATAAGTTTAGCCCAAGAGCTTTTTACTCCAGTAGAGGGCAAAATAAACCCCTTCATGATCTTCAGTTGTGTGTCAAAGTCTAGAAGTAAAAATAAATAAAAAGTTCAATAATGTTCACCAGTCGATTATATGGGAAAATAAACATTTAATTTCTCTTTCTCTCATTATATCTCTTTTTTGAGAGACAGAACACACGTCCAGTTTTTTGTTTTGTTTACGCGCTGTGAATCAGGAAGTATTTGAATTCAAGAGAAACGAAACTTATTTCTCCTCTAGTTCACAAGTGATTCAACCTCTAATAGATCCACACCGCTGTTCTTTGGGATAAACTGTAAAAGAAATCATATTTGAGCTGTATTTCTGTCGAGGTAAGGACTTCATAACATCCAAAGATCATGACTTTTTCATGTTGTCTGCTTTAAAAGAAATCGTGTGTGTGTGTGCGTGCGTGTACAAGAGTGTTTCTACTCCTGTAACTTGTAAACAGAACTGGTGAAACACAATTTTGCTTTGTACTTCACTGCTAAACGATTAATTTTGGATTTAGTTGTCTAATGAAAACGTACGTAGCCTGCTATTAAAACGGAATACTCGATTACATACTGGAGTGTACTACAAAACTATACTTTTACCCTTTGCAATTTCGATTATTTTTAAAAATATACAAACCTATTTCTGTGGTGATCATGACTAAAGAGACTATTCTGGGCTCAATACAAGTTAAGCTCTATTGACAGCATATGAACAGCATTTGATCAGCAGAAAACAATTTTTTTCCTCAGTTAAAATATCAAAACATTGTGATCAGGCTTCTCTCAAACTTTTTTTTTTTTTTTGCTCAGATACTTGGACTTTGTAAAATCTTGACAGTATTCATACTTTCACTCAAGCATTTGTCAAATAACGTTGTTTTTCTTGGCAAAACAGCCCTTCTAACAGGACAGAGACTGAGAATCTGTTCATCTTTGAACACCACAAAGAAATGGCAGAGTCTGCAGTGAGTCAGTATGTGGATCAGTTCAGCTGTCCAGTCTGTTTGGATCCTCTGAAGGAGCCGGTGACGATTCCCTGTGGACACAGTTACTGTATGAGCTGTATTACTGACTGCTGGGGCCAGAAGGAGCAGGGGCCGCCGTACCGCTGTCCCCAATGCAGAGAGAGCTTCAGTCAGAGACCTCTACTGAAGAAGAACACTCTGATAGCTGAGATGATGGAGACACTGCAGAAGACGTCCCTACAAACGGCTGCTGTGGAGTGTGATGTTTGCACTACAGAGAAGAACAGAGCTGTAAAGTCCTGTCTGCAGTGCTTGGCCTCCTTCTGTCAAACTCACCTGCAGCTTCACTATGAATCTCCTGCGTTTATGAAGCACAAACTAGTCGAAGCTTCCAGAAACATTCAGGAGAACATCTGCCTCAGTCATGGGAAACTTCTGGAGATTTACTGTCAGGATGATCATCAATGCATTTGTTATTTGTGTATGTTTGACAATCATAACGGACATCGTTTGGTTTCTCTGGAATCTGAATGGACAAATCAAAAGGTAAATGCTTATTCATGTTCATCTGTAATTTATAGTTTTATATGATTAACTTTTTATCCAATCTACTATTTGCACAAGTATAATGATGATATTAAATTTTATTTTGCATAAACAAAAGTGTGAATTTTTGTGGAATTGGTCTCTGATTTTTGCTGCTTGCATCTCACTTTTTCTTTTACATATTGACTTGGTATGTTACCATCCTCAGAAAGAGTTAAAGGAGGTAAAGGTGGCATGTCAGAAGCTGATCCAGGAGCGAGAGAGAGGTCAGCAGGAACTCAGAGAAGCTGTGAAGTCTTTTAAAGTGAGTATCAGAAGAAGCCAGTGATGTTTACAGTGCTTGTAAAAGTGACGTATTATTACAGAATCCAATGAAGATTCTTAATTGACATTTGCAGGGGAAAAACAAGACCAAATGAATTGGGTTCTTCGTAAATAATGTATGTTTGAAAATAATTGGAAAACTAATCCGCTATAAACAAGCAACATTTTTATTTTACCAGTTCATTTGACTGATAGTAGACTATAAAAGATCACTGTTTTGATTTCAAGACAAGATTTATGATAATGGAGTAATTTCATTGAAATCGGTCACATAAATAAAAGCTGTTGTTCCTGTCTGCATGATCAGATCTTTGTGTCTCTGACAGAGTTCAGCTCTAGAGACCATGGAGGACATTGAGAAGGTCTTCACTGAGCTCATCTGCTCTCTTGAGAAGAAACGCTCTGAGATTAAAGAGCAGATCAGAGCTCAGGAGAAGACTGAGATAGATCGAGCAGAGGAACTTCACAAACATCTGGATCAAGAGCTGACAGAACTCAGAAAAAGACAAGCAGAGATTGAGAAACTTCTGATTACTGATGATCAGATCCAGTGTCTGAAGGTAATAAAAGATTTTTTTTATCATGTGTGAGTGAATCTTCCACATCACAACATATCATCATAGATACAAGCTTTTCTCTCTTATTGAATGGAAAAAGTGTCTCATGTTTCACAAATTATTTTTGGACTGTTTGTCTCATTTCAGAGCTGTCTGTCTGTGTGTGTTTTACCTTCATTTGAAGACGTTCCCAGCTTCACTCAACACACTCATCTGTCTTTTAAAGACATTTCAATCTCAGCGTTTAAGGAGGTTTTGGAGGACGTCTATCAACAGCAAACAGCCAGAATATCACGAGAAGGTCTGCATTTTTCAATCAGTATTAAAAATAGATGTTTTTAAAGATGTTTATATTACATTTAAGCATTTCTTTCTTACCTCGACTTTAGTGTCAAATGTCCATGTTTCAGAGTCTCCAGAACCTGAAGCTCCAAATGAATTTTTGCTCTGTAAGTTGTTTTATTTTTATATGTTGTTCTCTCACACATTTGCTGATTGATAGTTAATAATACTATTTATTAACTATTTCTGTATTTATTGAAAACTATTAAATTATTTATCTGCTTTTTGTTATCAATAACTATGAAAATGTGACATTGTGAGAGGAAAGGAAGGATGGCAGTACTTTATTTGAATATCTATTTCTCTCACCATCTTCATCAGATTTCTGTCAGCTGCAACTGGATTCAAACACTGCACAAGAAAACCTCATCCTGTCAGAAGAAAACAGAAAAGCATCATATTCAATTGAAGTCCAGCAATATCCTGATCACCCAGAGCGATTTGATGGATATTGCCACATCTTGTGTAAAGAGGGTTTGTACAGTCGCTGTTATTGGGAGGTCGAGTGCAGTGGGAACGACTGGTCTGTAGCAGTTTGTTACAAAGGAATTGGACGTAAAGGAAACAGTGATGATTGCAGACTGGGGTTTAATAACAAGTCCTGGAGATTGACCCACTGTCAACAGAATTTCTATTTCAGGCATGATGAATCACAGGTCCCAATCCCTGCTTTCCGCTCCTCTAGAATAGGAGTGTATCTGGATCACAGAGCAGGAACTCTGTCCTTCTACAGCGTCTCTGACACAATGACTCTCCTTCACAGAGTCCAGACCACTTTCACTGAACCCTTATACCCTGCTTTTGGGGTTAGTTATGGTTCATCTGTCAGGATCACAGAGAAGAGGAGAATTTAGATCAGTAATGAAAGACTCACAAGATGTCCTAAGCTGTTTAGAGAAAAGAAGTTTTATTTAGGCTATATAGAGCCTTTCCGCTTTACATTGTAAACAACACATAAGTCCACATACTGCCACATTATCCAAAATACATATTAAGCACAGTTTACAGTTAAAGATATAGATATACTCAAAGCATTTATGGATTTCTGCATCAAGTCTGCACATTCCTGTCAACTCTTCTCTATCCAGTACTGCCAAAGAAAACCAGACAATTGCAGTTCATCGTTAAGCCACAAGGTGTCTGCTTTAGCTTGCAAAGTCCTCCCGTTTTCAATTTTGTGTAAATTAATTTGCAATGTAAAACCTACTGGCATTTACAATTAACCAATTCTAATAGTCATGATTAGATATTAGAAAATGTTCTATACAATATTAAAGTCAAAGCAATACAATTTACGGACTTCTGTCAAAAAAAGTGGCTTTCAGAGCTGTTAAAGTGCTCACATTATTGCATTAAATTAAACATGTTTAACAGCGTTAATAAATGTACCTAATTTGACTTTTTTTTTTTTTTTTGAGTGATTTCTAAAGGGTGTTGCATTTTTCATGAATTTTGATTAATTTTGGGGGATTTTTGTTCAAGTGAGACAAATAAAATATATAATCTATATGTATAGCTAAATGTTTGTACTTCATTAGATGTTTAAAGAAAATATGTTGTGGTTGTGTGTGTGTGTGTGTGTGTGTGTGTGTGTGAAAATATCTTTTTCATTCTGCTAAATTGGCAAATGATCTGCCATATAATTAAATCACAATCTTACCAATCAACCATGTTCAGCAGCACAAATATGGAGCTTGCCTGGATGTCATTTTGTGGCAATTTTCTGTTCACTATATACTATACATCAAAGAAATGTGTATAAATGGACATGCACATGTGAATTTTCTGTTTACATTTAACATTGCTACAAAAATAAAAACTATATAGGGTCTAAATGCAAATGTTCAAAATCGTTGTGTGTGTACTGCAGTATTAACTTTTCACAGTTAATGTTTAACTACTGCTGAAACTTGTATCTTAAAAGCAGAGTGATAAACAATGGCTGCATCCGAAACCACCTACTTCTCTACTATATAGTAGAAAAGCAGTAGGCGAGCGAAAAAGTATGTCCGAATCCGAAGTATTCATAAAAGAGTAGGCGAGAATTACTTGGGTGACGTCTAATTCTCGCGAGATTCGGACGTGCGTCTACTTAAAGGTGCTAAAGAGGATGTTTTGTTTTATACATTTTTGCAATATTACTTGAAACTGTCTTTACTAACTGATAAAAGACTATTTATTAGGTGCACTGAAAGGAATAATATTAATATACATCATCTGTGCACGAGGTAGGGCCTTAAAAACATCAGCCAATCGTTTACGCGATCATCGCGTAAACGATTGGCCCTCTGGCTTGTCAATCACTGCCGTGACGTTCCTTGTGCGAGACAAGCGGCTGCTCTCTCCAGTAACTTTCCACACTCCACAGGCGCCGCATGCAATGTTTTTGTCAGGAGACAGGAGTAACAACTGCAGATTATGAGTTACCTGCGGTGAGTCCGACATAATGAATCCACTAACACGACACAGCGAATGCCGGTGGTAAACACTCGTGTTCCAATACTCGTGCATGAGTTTTGGGAGGCGTTCCCTCGAAATGAGCTGTGAAGGAAGGGGGTTGTTCTTACGCATGCGCTCATTTCAAAAACTCACTAACAGTCTTTGGATTCTCAGTCGACGAAAAGATCCTCTTTAGCACCTTTAAAGTGCGTCCGAATATGCCGACTTACCTACTATATAGTAGGGGAAAATAGTATGTGAAAGGAGCAGTATGTCCGAAATCCTCAGTAATCATAAAAGAGTAGTCGAGAAGTTCCCGGATGGCCTACTGTTCCCGCCCAGATTCTGAAGTGTTCATCCGATGGACGCTCTTCTATCCCAGGAGGCCACGGGAGAGGATACGTCACACTCAAACACGGATGAGAAAAGCGGCGCGGATGTTTTCAAATGTGAGTATAAAACCAAAAACTTGGTTCCTTGTGTTAAAATCGCATTTGTTGAACTACTGTAGAGGTGTAAAGACGCTAGTATAGTTGTGATTTTGCTGTAAAAACACGCTTTAGCTGAGAGGGGAGCTTCAATAAACACACATTCGTCTCCAAAGTGGATTTACATGAATTCCAAACCATATACATCATAAAGTCGATTACTAAACGTTTATTTAACATCTGACAGGAAAATATTCAATAAGTATTGCAGATAATGAGTACATCACAATATGAAATATACATCATGAGTGATGTGTGTGTGTATTATGTAGAATTCACTGTCTGTTCCCAACACTTTACATGAATGTAAATAAACAACTGTACAAGTGACTAGACATAAGTTATCTATTTTATTTGTCTGTTAGTACTGTTGGTAAATTAAGGAACATTTGTATTGAATAAAAAGTGAGTTAACACATCATCAACATGTAAATGTAGTATTGAGCACATAAATCTCAGAGGAAACTTGAATCTCGTCTGATGTTACAGGGACAGATGATCACGTGTGTTTATCCAGTGGAGAGAGGCTGATGAAGGAATGATGCCATCAAAGGCTTTGAGTGAGTATACTACAGAAATTAATACAAATCTATTTAAATATTAACTTGTAGTTTATTTTAATTACTGTAATTTCAAACAGTTATTACAGCACTTCTGATTATTGATGTCTGTATGTTTTTCTGCAGAGCTTTTGTGGAGCAGGACCTGCAAGGCAAGATGACGGCGGCATTTGTGGGGAAAAGAAACCTGAATAATGAGTGAATTTATATGTTTGGGTGAACTAGCCCTTTAAGCCCCCAATTTACATTTATTTACAGGTTTGCTTTTGGTAGATTCTTTTATCAAAAGTGACATACAGTGCTCTTATTACAGGGATGATCCCCATGGAGTAACCTGGAGTAAAGTGTCTTGATTAAGGACGGTGACAGCTGCGGAGATTGAACCAGCAACATTCTGCTCACCTTTAGCCCACTACACCACTAAAATAATAAAGCTGAAACAAAAAAATAGCACATAATTGTAAAAATATTGAATGAAATATGGCAGGAAATAGAATTCTGACATGAATTATTAAACGTTTCAATCAGTTTAAATGTTTTACATGTAGTCTTGTTCATGGAGAGCACATGAATGTTTGGAGCAGACAGAGTATCTTCTCCCACTCTTGCTTCAAGGTTGTGGCATTCAGCGGTCCATCATCATCTTCCTCATCCTCTGGATCAAAGATGTCTCCATTGAGAGGAGCAGCAATGAGGGACATTATAGATGGCAAAGACAGGCGAAGGTGTTCGTGGTGGTCAGCTGCTTCATCAGAATAAAGCTGCAGAATTGGCACAGCTGTGTTGAGATGGCAGAAGGACTGTAAATACCTGATTGTTAGATCAATAAATTTGAATAAAGCTTTGTTTCATGTGTTGTTGACTTGTATATGTATTTATTTATTGTGATGATTACTTTTATTCATTCTATAACTCATTTATGTTTCCTATTGTCTGTAAATAAAATATATTTATTTTATTAATTCATTGCTTGACTGTAAATTGAGATGTATTCACATCAGCTGTATTTGTCTAGTGTGTGTTCATGCACAGCTATGTCATATGACAAAACATGTTTTGCTTGTTTTACTAATGACTTTTTTATTTTCAGTAAAAAAGTCATATAATTAAGTATTGGTCAGCATTTATTATTATTGTAAGTGTTAGGGTGGTCTAGCAATGCTGTTCATTCTGGTAATCTTATCTTTAGTAGTAATATGTCAGTCTTCTCCAAGGTGAGATATTCGAGCAGCTGTCCGACATCTCCTTTGTGCAGATATTGCAAATGCTGAGGAAAACTGTACTAGGTAGCGTTGTCAAGTTACTGGTGCTGTGAGGTGTTAGTGCACCTGTCATATTTTATTATATTATTATTGCAGAACTAACAATGAACAATCATAATGACAAAAAAGAGATTATATACACAGAAAAAAAGCACAATGACAAGGTTAAATATCTGAATAATTCATCATAAGGCTTCAAAGGCTTTCATAAGGCTTTTTTTTAATTATAAGCCTAAGGCCGGGTTCACACCGCAAGCGGCAGCAGAGCGGAAGCAGCGCGTTAGCAGCGCGTGAGCGTGAACTGCAGCTGCAGAGACGCGCGAGTATTCACACTGGAAGCGTTTGTACAGCGTCTCAGCAGCGGCTCGAAGCTACATATAAAATGAGCTTTCTTTACAAAGACAGCTATAAATTTGTTTTTATAATTGGTCATTGTTAAACTTGATAGGCTTGAAAGTTTGTTAACATGCAAGGTGTACAACACACACATATAAACATAAAATAAATAAAAATAAATAAATAAAAGCCTCGTGTCATCCATTGCTGCACACGAATGAGGTAAGCTTTGTGTTTTACATCATCTGACGCATGAACATGTTTACAAGACTGCAAACTCGGCGAAAAAGACAGCAAACTCGGGTTTGATTTGGGTATGCAAGAGCCTATATTGCTGTCTGTGTAATAACTAAAATAATATTTATATATCATATTTTCTGGCTAGTTTAGTTTAGTTTTCTATAATATACCATACTTTAGCCCAAACTGAATAATTAAAAACAAGTTTAAATGAGTGAATCTTCTATAAATATTTTTTAATATTGATTTTCTTTCATGACATACTTCAATTCTTGTTAAAACACACTAGATATGCTTATTCTGTGCATTTTGAGCACTTTTTGTGTGAAATCATATTTATTTTGTCCATCAAAGGTGTAGGGCTACTTTCACTTTAATTGAGCGTTAGCAGCGCAGCAAAAATAGACCTAGCGCCGAAACGATCGCGGCACTGCTGCTTCTGCTCTGCTCCTGCTCCGTGCTGCCGCGCAGCCTCTGCGTGCGGTGTGAACGCTCTCATCTGTTAACATGGGCGCCGAAAAAAATACGCGCTGCTTCTGCTCTGCTGCCGCTTGCGGTGTGAACCCGGCCTAAGGGATGAAACGACAGTTAAAGTCAACAAGAAAAAGGAAAACAGGAGATTTAAGCCACTTTTGCTTGTGGATAAAATTGTATGCATATAAAATAAAGAAATTAACAACATATTCAAAAGATCACGATTTTTGGGTTTTCATTCAATAAAAAAATATCTTTAAGGATAAAACTGTGGGTCACATTAGTAGGGCAAAAAAAAAAAATCTAATTTAAGATATTTACAGATATGAATTAAACCAGTCACTCATAGCTTTTAAGTTGTTGCGCTTTTGATAACGTCGTAAGTCACATGATAACGTCAACATGGCGGATTATATCCGGATCACATTCATACTCAACGAGATTAGTACCTACCCTTTTAGGCTTGTTAAGTAAGTACTTACTCATTTTTGGTAAGTACTTACTTAATTGGTCGTTTGATTGATCGTGGACGTTTGATTGGTCAGAGGGACGTGTTCATGAGTTCATGAGGACGGACTGCTCGATTGCTCCTGTCTGCCTCTCTGCTCAGTGTTTTGCCTGCCTGCTGTCTGACCTACGCTCGAAGCTTCGTGGAGTTTATCCTAAATCTTTCTCTTTATTCCTATTCACATAATATAACTTTCTTATTTTTCACTAGATTACTTAACCTATTGCATAGTATTACTAAACGGAACGATTTATTACTAGTAATCTACCAGCGTAATCACCTAGTGTCAGCCATAGCCCGCTAGCCTGCTAGCTACCGTCTATTTTTTTCCTCTAAACTAACCTTCCTTGTCGATCTAATGGCGGATTTATCCGATGTATGTTATTCTGATCTGTCCTCGCCAGATCGGGAAGCTGTGGAGACTTTGCTGCCCGGCATTCATCGATCCACCGCGAGGTACAGCGTCCCGCACATCACCCTTGCCCCAGGCACCGGCAAGCGACCGAGACATCCAGCTAGCGAGTCCCGTGTGCGATGCAGCTTTTCGGACGGCGTACAAAAACACGGTCAGTCATGTCCGACGATTATCATGTGTATTAACTGCAACATGTACAGCTTAGCTCTTTCTGTCAGCAGTGAGACTTACACATGTGATAAATGCAGGGATATTGTCAGGCTGACAGAGAGAATCTCAGAATTAGAGACACGCATCCAAACTTTAATTGAGGATAGTGAGAATGAAAGGGCCTTAGATACTGCTTTGGATGCGACTAGCCTAGTAAACACTGCACATTCGGTTCCGGTTGTAGAAGCCACGCAGCAGGCTAACTGGGTGACTGTGAGGCGGCATAGTGGCAAGAACAAACACCACTCTTCCGTTCCGATTAGAACATCAAACAGGTTCTCCCCACTCAGTGACGCACCCACTGAGAATCCTGTTGAAAGTGCCCTAGTTATTGGCGATTCTATTACACGGAACGTGAAAATAGAGACACCAGCCACCATAGTCACATGTTTGCCGGGGCCAGAGCACCTGACATCAAAGCAAATTTAAAAGTGCTGGCTAATGCTAAACGTAAATATTCTAAAATCATTATCCACGTCGGCACAAATGATGTTCGACTTCGTCAGTCGGAGATCACTAAAATTAACATTAAAGAGGTGTGTGAACTCGCAAATTCAATGTCAGCAGAAGTAATTTGTTCTGGCCCTCTTCCTGTTCGTCGGAGTGATGAGATAGTTAGCAGGTTATCATCACTCAATGGCTGGCTGTCTAAGTGGTGTCCGCAGAATAATATAGGTTTCATAGACAATTGGAAAAGCTTTTGGGGCAGACCTGATCTGTTGAAAAGAGATTGTATTCATCCCTCCCGGGATGGTGCTGCTCTTCTATCTAGAAATTTGGCAAATAGTCTTAGAGCTAAACCATGACAAACCAGGGCCCAGATCAGGACGCAGACAAACTGGCTAAACCGACCGTCTGCTAGCTGCCTCACGTCACAGAACTCAAATAATTCACAGCACATAGAAACTCTTTCACCTAGATATTATCACATAGAGACTGTGTCTGTACCTCGAACTAGTAAATACAAAAAACTTCCGAAACCTTTTAAGGGTAAAAATTTAATTGATGTTCAAAAAATGAAAATCACAGATAAATTAGATAAACAAATGATAAAGCTTGGGCTACTGAATATTAGATCTATTTCTTCAAAAGCACTTATTGTAAATGAAATTATCACAGAAAATAAACTAGACTTGCTGTGTTTGACAGAAACCTGGCTAAAACCAGACGATTACATTATTTTAAATGAGTCTAGTCCTCAAGGTTATGACTATCGACACAATCCTCGACAGAAAGGCAAAGGGGGAGGTGTTGCTGTAATTTATAGTAATATATTCAGAATCATTCAAAAGAATTTCAAATATAACTCCTTTGAAGTGATGGTGCTTTATGTAACATTATGTAAGTTGACATTTGTGCTGGCTACTGTATACAGGCCACCAGGGCACCATACTGACTTTATCAAAGAATTTGCTGATTTTCTATCAGAGTTAGTACTGGCTGCGGATAAAGTCCTTGTTGTTGGTGATTTTAATATCCATGTAGATAATAATAAAGACGCATTTGGATTGGCATTTGCAGACATTTTAAACTCTATTGGAGTTAGACAACACGTGTCAGGACCCACTCATTGTCGTAATCATACCTTAGATCTAATACTGTCGCATGGAATTGATATTGATGCTGTTGAAATTCTACAGCAGAGCGATGATATATCAGATCATTATTTAGTGTCGTGTATAATACAGTTAGCCAAGGCTACAAAACCACCACCCAGCCATAAATATGGTAGAACCATCACTTCTACCACTAAAGATTGCTTTATAAATAATCTCCCCGAGCAGTTTCATTGCCTTAGTACACCTGACAACTTAGAAGAACTCGATGCTGCAACAGAAACTATTGGCTCTCTCTTTTCCAGCACATTAGATGCAGTCGCTCCTTTACGTCTAAAGAAGATTAAGGAAACTAATCCAACGCTGTGGTATGATGAGCACACTCGGGCTCTAAAACGAGCTGTGAGAAAAGCTGAACGTAGTTGGAAGAAAACAAAACTAGAAGTTTTTCGCCTTTCGTGGAAAGAAAAAATGATTGAGTACAGAACGGCTATAAGAAATGCTAGATCTACTTATTTTTCAAATCTCTTAATAGAAAACAAACATAATCCTAGGTACTTATTTGACACAGTGGCTAAATTAACTAGAAACAGAGATTCAACTGCTGACGTTTCCAAAGAGCACAGCAGTAATGACTTTATGAACTTCTTTACTTGCAAGATTGACAATATTAGAGAGAAAATTATAAACATGCAACCGTCTACAGTTTCGCTTCAGACAGTGCACTGTAGTGTCCCTGAGGTAAAACTAGAATCATTCGCCGCTATAGGAGAGGAAGAATTATCTAAACTTATCAAATCATCAAAATCAACAACATGTATGTTAGACCCAATGCCGACTAAACTACTGAAAGAAATGCTTCCAGAGGTCGTAGGTCCACTTCTTGATATAATTAATTCATCGTTAACACTAGGATACGTGCCAAAAACTTTTAAGCAGGCTATTATTAAACCTCTTATTAAAAAACCTCAACTAGATCCGAGAGATTTAGTAAATTACAGGCCAATCTCGAATCTACCTTTTCTGTCAAAGATACTAGAAAAGGCAGTTTCAACACAACTGTGCTCCTTTTTAGAAAGAAATGGAATCTGTGAGGATTTCCAGTCAGGATTTAGACCATACCATAGTACTGAGACTGCTCTCGTTAGAGTTACAAACGATCTACTCTTATCATCCGATCGTGGCTGTATTTCTCTATTAGTGTTATTAGATCTCAGTGCTGCTTTTGACACTATCGATCACAACATTCTTTTAAAAAGACTTGAAAACTATATTGGCATTAGTGGAATTGCTTTGGCATGGTTCAAATCTTACTTATCTGACCGTTATCAGTCTGTAGTAGTTAATGAAGAGATGTCGTATCGATCACAAGTTCAATATGGAGTACCACAAGGCTCAGTACTAGGACCGTTGCTTTTCACTCTGTACATGCTGCCCTTAGGAGAGATAATTAGGAAGCATGGTGTTAGTTTTCACTGCTACGCTGACGATACTCAGCTCTATATTTCCTCGCGCCCTGGCGAAACCTACAAATTCACAAAACTAACAGAATGCATAGCTGACATTAAAAACTGGATGACAAGAAATTTCTTATTATTAAATTCAGAAAAAACTGATATCCTAATCTTTGGACCAAAAACTTCCTCACGAAAAAACCTTGAATACTCTCTAACACTTGACGGGTGCTCCATTAAATCTTCGTCCTCAGTTAGGAACCTGGGTGTGCTCTTTGATACCAATCTTTCATTTGAAAGTCATGTTTCTAGTATCTGTAAAACCGCCTTCTTCCATCTAAAAAATATATCTAAATTACGACATATGCTCTCAATGACAAATGCGGAACAGTTGGTTCATGCATTCATGACCTCAAGACTAGATTACTGTAACGCTCTACTGGGTGGTTGTTCTGCTCGGCTTTTAAACAGACTACAGTTGGTCCAAAATGCGGCAGCTAGAGTTCTTACTAGAACCAGAAAGTATGACCATATTAGCCCAGTTCTGTCAACATTACATTGGCTCCCTATTAAACATCGTATAGACTTTAAAATCTTGCTACTTACTTATAAAGCTCTAAATGGTTTAGCTCCCCAATATCTAAGCGAGCTCTTGGTGCATTATAGTCCTTCACGTCTATTGCGATCTCAGAATTCAGGCCAGTTGATAATACCCAGAATATCAAAATCAACTGAAGGCGGCAGATCCTTTTCCTATTTAGCACCTAAACTCTGGAACAATCTTCCTAGCATTGTTCGGGAAGCAGACACACTCTGTCAGTTTAAATCTAGACTAAAAACACATCTCTTTGCTCTTGCATACACATAACACATTATCAATACATTAACATTTTTCAAATCCGTTAAAGGATTGTTACGCTGCAATAATTAGGTCGGCCGGAACCGAGAACATTTCCTATAACACTAGATATACCTGTACATCAGAATAAGAGTGGCATCTACGCTAATATCTGTCTCTCTGCTTATCCTGAGGTTTTCCGGGTGCTGGATCCAGGCCGTATCCAGATCAGATGGAGAACCTGTGTCTGGACCTGACTACAACGTAGCCCAGGAGACAATGGGCCTACAGATCCAGTTCTGGCTGCATCTATAATTCAGATTTTTAAATCTCCGTATCCGCTTACATATATTTATATATAATCTATTTTTAATCTCTATAATAAAAATGTATAATTCAGATTTTGATCTCCATATCCATTTACATATATTATATATATCTTCCAAGGGGTTTTTTCCCTCCTAGGACTTTTTTCCCAGTGCTAGCACGCTGGGTTTTTCTCCTAGGGGGTTTTTTCCACCCCTGGGAGTCAGCCGACATTGGCTTAATGTAGCACCATCTTGTATATGTTACATATTACCACGCTTGCTTGTACAGCTTATTTTTAACCATTTCTCTTTTTTCTGTGCTCCTAATATGTAAAGCTGCTTTGAAACAATTACAAATTGTAAAAAGCGCTATATAAATAAATTTGACTTGACTTGACTTGACTTACTGAAATTAAGTACCTACTCAGTGAGTAGGCGGTTTCGGACGCAGCCATAGTATCAGGCCATCAAGCTGTTCAATAAACTGTTTAAAACACAGTCACCCGATCAATACTGAGATTCTACATGTTTTCACTTAAAAAGGCTAAAAAGAAACTGCTTTAAAGGTGCTGAGGATCTTTTCGTCAACTGAGAAACCAAAGACTGTTACTGAGTTTTTTAAATGAGCGCATGCGTAAGAACAACGCCCCCTCCTTCGAAGGAACGCCTCCCAAAACTCGTAAACACTCGTATTGGAACACGAGTGTTTACCACCGGCATTCGCTGTGTCGTGTTAGTGGATTCGTTATGTCGGACTCACCGCAGGTAACTCATAATCTGCAGTTGTTACTCCTGTCTCCTGACAAAAACATTGCATGCGGCGCCTGTGGAGTGTGGAAAGTTACCGGAGCGCGCAGTCGCGCTCGTCTCTCACAAGGAACGTCACAGCAGTGATTGACAAGCCAGAGGGCCAATCGTTTACACGATGATCGCGTAAAAGATTGGCTGATGTTTTTAAGGCCCTACCTCGTGCACAGATGATGTATATTAATATTATTCCTTTCAGTGCACCTAATAAATAGTCTTTTATCAGTTAGTAAAGACAGTTTCAAGTAATATTGCAAAAATCTATAAAACATCCTCTTTAGCACCTTTAAGAGACATGACGGTCTGCTCTGCTCGATATTGAAGGGACTTTCGCCGCACTAGAGTGACGCTGTTTGCGTCACTGAAATAAACAAATCTGATTGCACGGTACGTTTTGGAGTTGACTCGAATCGCGACGGATGGCGGACTGACCAGACTGATATACCTTGTAGAATAAATATCAGTCTGGCCTTGCCAGGCAAAAGAAGCAACACTTTTATTAAAACATGTAATGATTTCTGCAATGTTTGATGCCAGTGACATTCTACAACAAACATAAAATCATTAATGATTTAATCATTTCACAGATAGCTGGAAGTGTTAGAAGCTGTTAAAACAGAAACATTTTCTGTATGTTATTACAAACCATCTAGTCTGATAATTGGTGTCAAGAGATACAGTATGATTTCAGCAAAGTACAGAGAGAGCATCAAAACTGCAAAGTCATGGTTTCACATAAACAAGATGTTTACTCTCTCTCTCTCTCTCTCTCTCTCTCTCTCTCATCTGCACACTGAAAACCAGGAAGTTTGTGGATTCAGGAGAAACGAAACCTATTTCCCTGCTACACGAGCCTCTGCTTAAGGATCCACACTCTTCTAGTTTGGTTAAGGCTGTTAAGGAGTGGATATCTGACTTGTTATTTTGTCAAAGCAGGTAAGAACGTCATAATCCTTAACAAAAGGTTTTAATATCTTTTTGCTTGCATTGAAAAATCAACATTCAATTATTACTATATGTGTTTGATAATATTTATATGTTAATCTAGATGTATTATGTTTATTCTTCTGGTTACAGATGAAGAGTTTAAGATTCTTTCATATTAATACACAAAACTATAAGCATTTTGTAGATTTTTATACAAGCTCTCTTTCATTAATGATTTACATGTGAAGACACTAAGTGCCGTCTGAAATTTTCTTCTAAAATAAGCATTTTTATCACGCTCGTTTGTTTAGGTTCAGTAATTTCACTTTAATGGCAGTTAATAAAAATGCTCATTTTGGAAGAAAATTTCAGATGGCACTTAGAGGCTTATGCATCTGAAGTCTTCATGTGTATTTATAGGTTACTCCTTCAGAAATGTCTGAATCTGCAGCGAGTCAGTATGTGAATCAGTTCAGCTGTCCAGTCTGTTTGGATCCTCTGAAGGAGCCGGTGACGATTCCCTGTGGACACAGTTACTGTATGAGCTGTATTACTGACTGCTGGGGCCAGAAGGAGCAGGGGCCGCCGTACCGCTGTCCCCAATGCAGAGAGAGCTTCAGTCAGAGACCTCTACTGAAGAAGAACACTCTGATAGCTGAGATGATGGAGACGCTGCAGAAGACGTCCCTACAAACGGCTGCTGTGGAGTGTGATGTTTGCACTACAGAGAAGAACAGAGCTGTAAAGTCCTGTCTGCAGTGCTTGGCCTCCTTCTGTCAAACTCACCTGCAGCTTCACTATGAATCTCCTGCGTTTATGAAGCACAAACTAGTCCAAGCTTCCAGAAACATTCAGGAGAACATCTGCCTCAGTCATGGGAAACTTGTTGAGTTTTACTGTCAGGAAGATCATCAGTGCATTTGTTACTTGTGTATGATTGACAATCATAACGGACACCGTTTGGTTTCTCTGGAATCTGAATGGACAAATCAAAAGGTAAATGCTTATTCATGTTCATCTGTGATTCATAGTTTTATATGATTAACTTTTTATCCAATCCACTATTCGTACAAGTATACAGATGATATTAAACTTTATTTTGCATAAACAAAAGTGTGCTTTTTTGAGGAATTGGTCTCTGATTTTAGTCTCTGGCTTGCAGCCCAATTTTTCTTTTACATATTAACTTTGTACATTAACAACATCTTCAGAAAGAGTTAAAGGAGATCAAGGAGGAGTGTCAGAAGCTGATCCAGGAGCGAGAGAGAGGTCAGCAGGAACTCAGAGAAGCTGTGAAGTCTTTTAAAGTGAGTATCAGTACTATGAAGACCAGATGACTCGTCAAATCACGAATACAACAGATATACTATATGTTTTAATGTTTTAAATAGGCAAAATTCAAATCTTGACATTTTCATCAGACTGAAAGCATAATCACTTTTGGATTTCAACAACATCTATGATAATGGAAATGGTCACATGAATGTATTATTTAAGCTGTTGTTCCTGTCTGCATGATCAGATCTTTGTGTCTCTGACAGAGTTCAGCTCTAGAGACCATGGAGGACATTGAGAAGGTCTTCACTGAGCTCATCTGCTCTCTTGAGAAGAAACGCTCTGAGATTAAAGAGCAGATCAGAGCTCAGGAGAAGACTGAGATAGATCGAGCAGAGGAACTTCACAAACATCTGGATCAAGAGCTGACAGAACTCAGAAAAAGACAAGCAGAGATTGAGAAACTTCTGAATAATGAAGATCAGATCCAGTGTCTGAAGGTAATGAAAGTCCTTTCATCGGTAGGCTATACCATCATGTTTCTATACTTACTCACTGTTTCACATTTTTGAATAGTCTCTTTTACGTAACAAGCAGTGCTATATTATTCTGATTTCAGAGCTGTCAGTCTGTGTGTGTTTTACCTTCATTTGAAGACGTTCCCAGCTTCACTCAACACACTCATCTGTCTTTTAAAGACATTTCAATCTCAGCGTTTAAGGAGGTTTTGGAGGACGCCTGTCAACAGCAAAGGCAAGAATATCTCAAGAAGGTCTGAATGCTTCTTTTCCTTGAAATATATAATGTGTCATTCATACTATGTATGATTACTAGGGTTGTAATGGTATTATCAATATTGCGGTATCGCGATAGCAAAATTGTCTCGATATTGTCGTGGTCACCTGACTGTATGTAATGATAACCTGCAGGCAAAAAGTGTAGTTTTTTTTTTTTTTTTCAGCCAAGTGGAACAGAATGGAGGGAAGTGGGAAATAGGGTTGGGAACTAAGAAACAGTTCTTATCCAGAACAAAGTGCGAGGAGCGTATTCTTTAATAGAGACGTCTCACCTCATGAATATTACAACAATGAATGCAGTGAAAAGCCCTCGCGCTACTATATGTCAGGTATCAATGCAGAGAGAGAGGTGCACAAAGCTGCACGATTAGTCTTCAAAAGATTGCGTTCTCGATTTCATTACCCATATGATCTAATTCCTAAATGACAACGATTCGCCCATGTAGGCTATATTAAACTTCAGACAAAAATAAAATCGCCACATTCAAATCTGTGTTCGTGCTGCCACTGATCTAGAGAGCAGTTGTCATGATAGATATAAACAGCTTCACAAACTATCTTTTCAAACACACAGTATCATTATTTTTGTTACAAATATTCCATTTATAACAGACGTATCCAAAAGTTTAGTATTCAGATAAACAACTGTTGTCTATGTTTCTGTAGACAACAGTGAATAAATCACCTTTTGAAAATGCTTAAAATAGTCTAAAGGCCCCGATACACTTCAAACAAAATCGAAGAACGAACTGATGTGACGTCATTTCGAACAAAATCAGGCCAAAATGAAGTTCGTTTTGTGTTCTTTTTGGAAGTTCATAACGGCTTGCTCTCACGAGAAGTTCGCTCCAGCTGCAAAACATCTTCCTACTACCATCGGCTCCGCCTTCATTAGCTTGGAACTGTTCTCTGACTCATTTCGTCTGTAGAGTTTGTTGAGGTAAGGATGAGGTTGTTATGATCAGGTGCTTTTCTTATGCTTTCTATAAAAATGCTTGCAATTTTCTAATTTTTGTTGTGTTTATTTTATTACTGAGAAGAAAGTGTACAGCATGTATTTACATATTCATCTAACCGTCGCTCTCAGCAGTGTGGGCGGCGTCAGATGTTCGTTTACAGTATATCGCTGCTCACGCATTTCGAACTTCGTTTTACTCCTAAACAATGTACGAAAAATAACTTCTTTTGAAGTATATCGGGGCCTTAACTAATATATCGATTGCATTGTTATGCCACTAGGTGGCAATAAATTACTGTTAAAACTAGAATCATTCTTTCAGAAACAAGTGACGTGTTTATGAATCCAATTTGTGAATTTGTGGTGACACTTTACAATAAGGTTAATTTGTTAACACTAACATGAACTAACCACGAGGAATACATTTGTTACTGTTGTAGAAGCCATTTTAATGCAATACATGTCTTCTCCATTGGGTGTCGCTCTAATGTGGCTGTATATTTAGAGCACAGGGTTAAAGGATTAGTTCACTTTTAAATAAACTTTTGCTGATAATTTACTCACCCCCATGTCATCCAAGATGTCCATGTCTTTCTTTCTTCAGTCGAAAAGAAATTAAGGTTTTTGATGTAAACATTCTAGGATTTTTCTCCATATCATTCATTTCAATGGGCACCAAACGGTTGAAGGTCCAAATGTCAGCTTCAGTGCAGCTTCAAAGGGCTTTAAACGACACCAGACGATACTAGACGATGAATAAGGGTCTTATCTAGCGAAACGATCGGTCATTTAAAAAAAAATTAAAAAGTTTAAGTTTTATAAGCACAAATGCTGGCTTTGCTCTTTTCTCCGATGCACGTTCGTGACGTCACGTAATACGCAATTACATTGAAAAGGTCACGGTTGACGTAGGCGTAGCAACCACAGTTTCATTCGCTCAGGATTGTGTATAGGAAATCTATGAAAAGTCAAAAATTTCTGTCCTGACAAAAATTTTCTTTTAGGCTTTCTAATTTTAAAACACCCAGGATACGCACACCTTTCAAGCGTGAGTTTAAAATATTCTAACTGACCCCCAGAGTGAGTTTTTTTTTTTAAGGCGACCCTTATTTTAGAACGTTTGCCCTTATTGTTTCCATGGTGACGTGTGCGTGTCGCGTGCGTCACGAGCGCTGAACGTAGCCACAACAACACTGTATGAGAGATTGATGACTATTATTTTGTTTTTCCTTTTTTATTTTAAATATTCGCAAACTTGCTTACATGTCTTCAACTATATGATATTCTGATTATCAAATATGTGTGAGTGAGTGTGTTTTGTCATTTAAAAACCTTTATAAATGATCTTTATCTTGATCTATGATCTTGATCTATGATCGTGCAGTCTGAACTCGGCTTAAGATGGGCGCCGCCATCTTAAGCCGAGTTCAGACTGCACGATTTTCAAAGTAGTCGGGTAACTGTTCTTTTCACACTGTATGACTATCTTGGCAAGCATTCAGTCGCTGCTGTGTTCATACTGTTGGAGAGTTGGAGGTAAATAAATAACTTTTCAATGTGCTGCTGTTGCGGATGGTCAAGCAAATGTTTGTGCTTTGTTTCTGTTTGATAGAATTGTAATGTTTATCTGAAACGAAGCCATGCTTGCTGATGTTGTGGTCTATAACTCCTCCCCGAACTCTCCGCTGCTCTGTATCTTGCTCTCTCATTGGCTGTCGGTCATCGCCAATGTAGTTTTCAGTCAGAACACTTTTCACACTGCAGGATTTTGAATCGTCGGCGATTCTCTCAGATCGCGTCTTTGCTCATTCACACTGCGTGATTGTCACTCGCGTGAATGAGCACCGATTTGCCTGTGATTTCGGGCATTTGTCGGCGATTTCTCAAAACCTGTCGGCGAGCCAAAATCGGGGCTAAAATCGTGCAGTCTGAACTCGGCTTTAGTTTGCACTGCACTTCACAGAGTTCTGTCAGTCTGATTTACAACAGGTGAATACATCAGTTTCTCCTGAAATGTATGCAAGTAAGTGGCTGGTGAACTGGAAGAATAAGAGAGTAAACTTTATAGTTACTTAGACCCATTATGTGTGTCTGATATGAATAAATGTTGGCAAATTATATTTGAATTCACTGTTTATTGATGCTTCCACTGACGTCTGACATCAGTGTGTATTTTATAAACTCCAAATGTATTGTTTAATGGTGCTTATATGTATTTAAATGTCTGAAACCTTAAAAGAAACATTATATGGCTGAAAACACTGCAAAGCTGTGACGACGAGAGCGCGAAAGCACAGTTTGAATCTAGCAGTTATGTGACGTCGCTGAACATTCTAAATCCCATATGTGGAACCGTACGCCCAGGGGCACAGAAATAAACATCCCATATGGGGGAACGTACCGCTCAAAGGGTTAAACAATAAACTGACACAAAGACATTTGAATATGTGTATACGATCCTCCTTCCGCACATTTGTAATGTAAACACTGACTCGATACTTCCGCCTATGTCAACCGTGACCTTTTCAACGTAATTGCGTATTATGTGACGTCACGAACGCGCATCGGAGAAAAGAGCAAGGCCAGCATTTGTGCTTATAAAACTTAAACTTTTTAATTATTTTTTTTTAAATGAAGATAAGACCCTTATTCATCGTCTTTAAAGCCCTTTGAAGCTGCACTGAAGCTGACATTTGGACCTTCAACCGTTTGGTGCCCATTGAAATGAATGATATGGAGAAAAATCCTAGAATGTTTACATCAAAAACCTTAATTTCTTTTCAACTGAAGAAAGAAAGACATGGACATCTTGGATGACATGGGGGTGAGTAAATTATCAGCAAAAGTTTATTTAAAAGTGGAGTAATCCTTTAATGAGACAACAGGTGTGTTTGGTGGCTGAGAGGCAAACAGTTTTTGACCGTGCTAACCGTGTTAAGCCATACATTGTTTTACTGCACAGATGATTGCTTACGTGTTGACATGGATTATGGATAAAGTGTTCTGTCTGCAAGGAATGAACAGTATAAGAATGAGAGCTCACAGGAAACTGATTGGAAGCAGTGTTTATTGACTGGAACAAAATAAAGAGACAGTTTGCATTTTAACATCTGCGTGTATGGACTTCATGGGCACGCGTGCTTAACATGCTTACTTCTGCCACCGACACCAACGGCTTAATGGAAGGCCGTAATAACTGTATTTGTTAATCTTTGTTAATGTTAGTTAATAAAAATATAGCTGTTCATGTTAGTTTACAGTGCATTAAATAATGTTAACAAAATACAACTCTTGATTTTAATGAAATATTAGTGAATGTTGAAATTAACATTAAAGATTAATGAATGCTGTAGTAATGTAGTTCATTATTAGTTAATGTAGTTAACTAATGTTAACTAATGAACCGTATTTGTAAAGTCTTAGTGAATTTGTTGAGATTAGCAGTCTGTTAAACTCATTTTACAGTTGAGTATTGTGCATTTTTTTCCCTTACTACTGTTTTTTTTATTGGTTGTTTAATATTTTTTCCTTATTATGAAAACTGAAAAACACTACACTGGAAGTTCCTGTTTCAATCTGACAAAGTCTTATTGACTTCAATAAGACTTTGTCAGATAAAGTCAATAAATATCGTATCGTGGACTTTATATCGAGATATTATCGTGAGATTTTGATTTTGTTACATCCCTAATGATTACACCTATTGAATTTACGATTGCGTTTCTTCTCATGTTTTCAGTGTCAAATGTTCATGTTGCACAGACTCCAGAACCAAAGACTCCAAATACATTTTGGCAATGTAAGTTGAGCTGTTTTTCACAAACACAAATAGGCCCTACTGTACATATGAACTGATAAAGATCAGTCAAGTGAAATGTAAAGAATGTAATAATAATAAAGTTTATAATTCTGTTTGTATGCATCCATCCATCCTCAGATTTCTGTCAACTGAAACTGGATCCAAACACAGCACACAAAAACATCATCTTGTCAGAAGAGAACAGAAAAGCAACACATTCGGTTGAAATTCAGCAGTATCCTGATCACCCAGAGCGATTTGATGAGTATCCCTACATCTTGTGTCGAGAGGGTTTGTACGGTCGCTGTTACTGGGAGGTCGAGTGCAGTGGAGACAGATGGGCTGTATCAGTTTGTTACAAAGGAATTGGACGTAAAGAAAAGAGTGAAGACTGTAGACTTGGCTTCAACAAAATATCTTGGAGATTGTCACTTGCTCAACAGAACGTCCATTTCATACATGATAAATCACAGGTCCTTATCCCTGCTGTCTGCTCCTCTAGGATAGGAGTGTATCTGGATCACAGAGCAGGAACTCTGTCCTTCTACAGCGTCTCTGACACAATGACTCTCCTTCACAGAGTCCAGACCACTTTCACTGAACCCTTATACCCTGCTTTTGGGTTTTTAGATGGTTCATCTGTCAGGATCATAGAGAAGAAGAGAGTTCAGACAGACCTGAAAAAAAATAATTGATTGAGTTTCAGATTCAGTTACTAAACTTCTGAAACATGTAGGCCAATATATTTAAATTAAAATGTCATTTGAAGTTTGGATGAACAAAAGGCACAACATTTCTTAATGTTATGAAAATCATCATATTAGAGTGATTTCTGAAGGATCATGTGACACTGAAGACTGGAGTAATGATGCTGAAAATTCAGCTTTGATCACAGGAATAAATTACATTTTAAAATATGTTCAAATAGAAAAGTTATTTTAAATTGTAATAATATTTCACAATATTACTGTTTTTACTGTATTTTTAATTAGATAAATGCAGCCTTGGTGAGCAGACGAAACTTCTTTTAAAAAAAATAAAAATCTTACCGATCCCAAACTTTTGAATGGTAGTGTACTTATAAACAAATTTTATAAATATCAGTTGTTTTAAAGCAGTTTGTCACAGACACGCCAGGCTCCACCTCACCGCAGTATCCACGCACTCAATCACCAGCATACTAATCACCGCCACCTGCACCTCATTCACTCTGCAATCACCAGCACTACAAAGCCACCACACTCACACACACTCACTGTCCGGTCTCGTTTGCACTACAACACTTGTATGCTTACCTTAAGGACTCCCAATCGACATACTTACCTGCTCCAGCGATCTCCTTCATCTCCTTCGTCTCCTTCGTCTCCTGGTCCCTTCGTGTGCTTACCTTCCTGTGTGTGTGAGTGTCTCCAACGTCTCCCTCCATCTCATCTCTGCTCCCGGATCTACAAGTCAAACAAGGACAGTATCTCTTTCTATTCATCTCTCAAGAACCTGATAGCTACTATTTTCACTCTGTGTTCTACACATTGTTCAATAAAACTCACCTGGATTGCTTTTACCTCTGCCTCCGTGTCTATATCATAACAGAAGACCGGACCCTAACAACTTCACGGCATGAGCACCAACGATCCTTTCCAGGAGCTCGTGGACGCGCTGCGTCGAGCACTCACACCACAGCCCTCTACATCGTCACCTCTCAACACGGCTGTCTCCGCACCCGCCAGCACCGCTCCTTCACCTGCATTTACCGCCAGTCCCATGGCCAAACCGGCGCCCTACTCTGGATCGGCGGAGGAATGCAGCGGATTCCTTCTCCAATGTGAACTGGTCCTGGAGATGCAGCCGCACCTCTACACCACTGACACGGCTAAAGTAGCGTTCATTATTTCACAACTGCAAGGGAAGGCTCTGCAATGGGCAGATTCGCTATGGACCCAAAAAGGCCCAGTCGTCAAATCCTATTCGGCGTTCGTCTCCCACTTCCGGGAAGTATTTGGGAAACCACTGACGGATTCCTCGACTGGTGAGAAACTCTATAATCTGAAACAAAGAAATCTCTCTGTTAACGAATATGCCTTGCAGTTTCGAACGCTAGCCGCCACCAGCGGTTGGAACGAGCAAGCCCTCATCACCACTTTCCGTCAGGGGCTGGAACCCACCGTGCGGCTGCATCTCGCTGCATACGAGGACTCCATGGGTTTAGAACGCTTCATCCAACTTGCCATCCGCGTGGGGTCCCTTATGCAGTCGTGTATCCTGGAACACCAGGGCCAGTCATCCACCACCAACCTCCTCCGTCGGTCCGAACCCGTCAGCTCTCCAGAACCAGCTACTGAGCCCATGCAAATTGATCATTCTCGTCTCACCCCTAATGAAAGACAGAGAAGGCTGACCCTGAACCTTTGTCTTTATTGTGGATCTATGGGGCATAATCTCTCCACATGCCCAACACGTCCTCCTCGACCCGTGGTGAGTGCAATATTTCCCTCCATTCAGAAAATGAAACCGCTCACTACCATTGTAACCCTTACTGCTGTAAATATCTCTGTTCCAGTGGTGGCGCTCCTTGATTCAGGGTCAGCCGGAAACTTCATCTCAGGCGCTCTCTGTAGACAACTCAAACTCAAGATCTCTCCTTCACCGACGAGCTATCAAATCCACTCCATCACGGGCAAACCCCTGAGCCGTAAACACATCCGTCATTGCGTGGGACCACTTCAACTCAGAGTCGGTATCCTGCACACTGAACACATCCATTTGCTGGTTCTGGAGGAATCCACCGCTGACGTGGTTCTAGGGCGCCCGTGGCTGGAACAACATAACCCCAACATCTCATGGCGCACGGGCGAAGTCCTGAAGTGGGGCGATCACTGCTTCCCAGACTGCTTCCCAGCGCTTCCTGTTCCGAAATCTCCACTCCCCAAGTCTCTTCTCGTCAACGCCACGTCCATCGAGAGCCCTGTTGAGAAGCGCTCCGTGGATGTTCCCCTGGACTACGCCCCCTTCAGTGACGTGTTCTGCCCGCAACGCGCCTCCAAGCTTCCTCCACACCGGCCATGGGACTGCGCCATCGATCTGCTACCGGGTGAACCAGTGCCCAGGGGACGCATATACCCCCTGTCAATACCGGAGGAGAAGGCCATGGAGGAATACATCAAGGAGGCACTCGAACAGGGTTACATCCGCCCGTCTACTTCCCCTGCTGCTTCAAGCTTCTTTTTTGTGGCAAAGAAGGACGGAGGCTTGAGGCCCTGCATCGACTACCGTGCCCTCAACAAGATCACCGTAAAATTCCGCTATCCACTTCCCCTCGTCCCAGCGGCCCTGGAACATCTCCGCGGTGCCACTGTGTTCACCAAGTTGGACCTCCGCAGCGCGTACAACCTCATCCGGATACGTGAGGGGGACGAGTGGAAGACCACCTTTGTCACGCCCACAGGACACTACGAATATCTCGTCATGCCGTATGGCCTGGTCAACGCCCCCTCCGTATTCCAGGATTTCATCCACGAGGTGCTCCGGGAGTTTCTCCATAAGTTCGTTCTGGTATATATTGATGACATCCTCATCTACTCCCGGAGCTTGGCCGAACATCGCCACCACGTTGCGGAGGTCCTCCAGCGCTTACGGCAGTTCCATCTCTTCCTCAAGGCAGAAAAATGCTCCTTTCATCAACCCTCCGTCCAGTTCCTGGGGTACGTAATTGATCACAGTGGCATCCGGATGGACGAGGGGAAGGTCTCCGCAATACAGTCCTGGCCCACTCCTACTACTATAAAAGAACTCCAACGATTCCTAGGCTTCTCCAACTTCTACCGCCGGTTTATCAAGAATTACAGTACCATCGTCTGTCCACTCACCAACCTACTCCGTCACCAGCCCAAGTCTCTGTCCTGGTCCCACAAGCCACCAACGCCTTTGAAACCCTGAAAAGAGCCTTCACCACCGCTCCCCTCCTCGTCCACCCTAACCCGGATCTCCCGTTCATCGTGGAAGTGGACGCATCTACCACCGGAGTGGGAGCGGTCCTATCACAGCAGCAGGGGATACCAGTAGACTCCATCCATGCGCCTTCTTCTCCCGCAAGCTCAACCCGGCGGAGGTCAACTACGACATCGGTGACCGCGAACTCCTGGCCGTCAAGCTTGCCCTAGAGGAGTGGAGGCATTGGTTGGAGGGAGCTACTCACCCTTTTCAAGTTCTCACTGATCACAAAAACCTCGAATATCTGAAGGCCGCTAAGAGACTCAACCCTCGCCAAGCTCGCTGGGCCATGTTCTTCTCTAGATTCAACTTCTCCATCTCCTACCGCCCTGGTTCTAAGAATACTAAAGCTGACGCTCTCTCGCCTCTATGCTCCTGAGGAGAAGCCCGAAGAGCCTGATACTATTCTGCCGGAGTCCATATTCATGAGCCCTATCCAGTGGTCCGAAGAAACCATTCCCTCCTCCAATGCCTCCACACGCACTCCGCCGGGTTGCCCCCAAGGCTTGCAATACATCACACGGGCACGTCGCACTCCACTCCTGCACAGCATCCACTCTTCACTTGGCACTGGTCACCCGGGGGTCAATGAGACCCTCTCGTTGCTCAAACAACGCTTCTGGTGGCCCAACATGGCCAACGACGTCAGGAGGTACGTGCAGGGCTGCAGGGAGTGCGCCATCTCCAAGAGCCCACACCATCTTCCCACCGGCAAGCTCTTTCCTCTGCCCGTTCCTGAGAGACCCTGGTCACACCTGAGAGTGGACTTCGTCACCGATCTCCCTGAGTCTGACGGTCACACATGCATCCTGGTGGTGGTAGACCGCTTCTCAAAGTCCTGCCGTCTGATACCCCTGGAGGGTCTACCTACCGCCATGGCCACTGCAGAACTAATGTTTAATCATGTTTTTCGCTATTATGGATTACCTGAAGACATCGTCTCCGACAGAGGACCCCAATTCGTCTCCCACGTCTGGAAAGCCTTCTTCTCCCTCCTGGGTGTGGCCGTCAGCCTATCGTCTGGATACCATCCTCAGTCGAACGGGCAGACGGAACGGAAGATCCAGGAGATCGGCCGCTTCCTGCGTACCTTCTGTCACGGCCACCAGAACTCCTGGAACCAGTACCTGGGTTGGGCCGAGTACGCACAGAACTCCCTCCGCCAAGCCTCAACTGGACTAACACCCTTCCAGTGCGTACTCGGCTACCAACCCCCGATGTTCCCCTGGGACGGGGAACCCTCCTACGTTCCGGCAGTCGACTACTGGTTCCGGGAGAGCGAGAGGGTGTGGGACTCAGCTCACCACCAGCTGCAGAGGGCCCTGCGCAGACGCAAGATGGCAGCCAGACCTTCTGCCCCGGCTGGTAGACAGGAGCCTCGGAGCGACGAAGGTCTGGCTGTCCACCCGGGACATCAGGATGCGTCTGCCCTGCAAGAAGCTGAGTCCCCGCTTCATTGGCCCGTTCACCATCCTTCGGCAGATCAACCCCGTCACCTATCGTCTCCAACTCCCGGCACAGTATAGTAGAATCCATCCTACATTTCACGTGTCCCTACTCAAACCTCACCACCCTTCTGTTGTTCCCTCCACAGAGCCTGACGTGGCAGCCGCCGAGCCCCCCCTTCCACTTCTCCTAGAAGACGGCACAGCCTACGTGGTCCACGAGATCCTGGATTCCCGGCGCCATGGTGGTAAACTCGAGTACCTCGTGGACTGGGAGGACTATGGTCCCGAAGAACGCTCATGGGTTCCCAGGAATGATATCCTTGATCCTCTCCTGTTACAGAACTTCCATACCAACCATCCAGACAGACCTGCCCCGCGACCCAGGGGAAGACCACCACGACGTCGGGGTCCGCGGCCCTCAGGAGCGGGCCGTGGGAGGGGGGGTACTGTCACAGACACGCCAGGCTCCACCTCACCGCAGTATCCACGCACTCAATCACCAGCATACTAATCACCGCCACCTGCACCTCATTCACTCTGCAATCACCAGCACTACAAAGCCACCACACTCACACACACTCACTGTCCGGTCTCGTTTGCACTACAACACTTGTATGCTTACCTTAAGGACTCCCAATCGACATACTTACCTGCTCCAGCGATCTCCTTCATCTCCTTCGTCTCCTGGTCCCTTCGTGTGCTTACCTTCCTGTGTGTGTGAGTGTCTCCAACGTCTCCCTCCATCTCATCTCTGCTCCCGGATCTACAAGTCAAACAAGGACAGTATCTCTTTCTATTCATCTCTCAAGAACCTGATAGCTACTATTTTCACTCTGTGTTCTACACATTGTTCAATAAAACTCACCTGGATTGCTTTTACCTCTGCCTCCGTGTCTATATCATAACACAGTTGAGATAAATGAAAACATTTGCATAGCAATTTGTATAGTACATTCACAATTGTCAGGCTGGCACAACTGCAAATATGGCTGTTTTATATGTATTGACAAGGAAATAACATTAAGACTGATAATGCAACATCCAGAGGAAATCAATAGATCATTGTGGCAGAGTGAAAAGGTTTGTAGATCTCAAATACTGATTAAAAACTGCTAATTTCAAGTATAGGTAGGTTGGTACACTTTCCATGTCAGGTGGTACAATGATATATATTTACAAATATTTGGTTGTACCACCTGACGAAAAAAAGTAAAAAATGAATTAACACTTTGAAATGTTATGTCTGACTAGTGTTGGCCCAAAACCGGCCCACATATGGTCCGCATGTAATCCACATGTACCAGATGTGGGCCAGATCTGGGCCACACTATGTTGCTGTCTGGGAACTAAAACTTGTTTAAACACATTGTTCTTGACTCAAAAATATGTATTTCATCAGTTTTTTAAAGCTTTATTTGTCAATGACCCATATAACAAAACCTGTTGGAAAAACATTACAATAAACGTGTATTTTTGTTAGTGTATTTGTGCATCCACAGCTAAAAATATTCTAAAATCAATAGACAATGCAGCTGTAGTTTTGATGTTAAGTATTTACTTTGAATAAATGCATTACTAGAAAAAAATGCAGTGCTTTATTTTGTAGTAAAGTTGAACTGTTAGAGCGTGTTTAGATCACGGTGTTAACTGTTTTGAAAGCAGTTACATCACTTTGGAGAAATGTGTCAAATCGATTGAGAAAAACTGTAATACTTCTGAATCCAAGATGCAGTTCATCATCAAGCCACAAAGTGTCAGGGCTAGTTTGGAAAATCAGCTGTTTACTGTGTGGTGTTGATGAAATAATTGTTTTACATCATCACACATGTATTATATGTGTTATGTTACATGTATTAAATCAAAGACTATAGACATAGAAAGGGACTTTGATTAAATGCAGACTATTTTGTTTTTTGTTGGTTTTGTATTGCTGTTTGTGTTGACAAAGACTTTTTTTAAAAGCTTTTTAAAACGATCATCATTTTCTGCCAGAACATAGCAATGTTTCTTTAAAAGATTATAATCAAGAAGAATCACATGTTAAAACAAGAAATGATTTCTGAAAGTTTTGATGCTAAAGACACTGTACAACAAAAATGAAATCATCAATGATTCAATCATTTCACGCACAGATTGCTGGAAGTGTTAGAAGCAGTAAAAACAAACACATTTTCTATGTTACACACCATTCATCTGATTATTGGTGTCGAGAGATACGTTCTCTCTCTCTCTCTCTCTCTCTCTCTCTCTCTCTCTCTCTCTCTCTCTCTCATCTGCTCGATGAAAACCAGGAAGTTTGTGGATTCAGGAGAAATGAAACCTATTTCCCTACACGAGCCTCTGCTTAAGGATCCACACTCTTCTAGTTTGGTTAAAGCTAAAGGAGTGAATATTTGACTTGTTATTCTGTCAAAGCAGGTAAGAAAGTCATATAATCTAATTAAAGGTTTTATTTTTTTGCTTGCTTGCATTGAAAAATTAACATTCAATTATTACTGTATGTGTTTGGTAATAATTATATGTTAATCTGGATATATTATGTTTAGCCTTTTGGTTACAGGTGAAGCATTTAGCATTATCCTTTTTATACTAAAACATAAAACTATAAGCATTTTGTAGATTTTTAGACGTGCTCTTTCATTAATGATTTACATGTGGATTTATGTACTTTCTTTAATGATTTACTTGTGGCAGAGCAGTTCATATTTGAGGACAGACTGTCTGCAAAGAAATGTCTGAATCTGCAGCGAGTCAGTATGTGGATCAGTTCAGCTGTCCAGTCTGTTTGGATCCTCTGAAGGAGCCGGTGACGATTCCCTGTGGACACAGTTACTGTATGAGCTGTATTACTGACTGCTGGGGCCAGAAGGAGCAGGGGCCGCCGTACCGCTGTCCCCAATGCAGAGAGAGCTTCAGTCAGAGACCTCTACTGAAGAAGAACACTCTGATAGCTGAGATGATGGAGACGCTGCAGAAGACGTCCCTACAAACGGCTGCTGTGGAGTGTGATGTTTGCACTACAGAGAAGAACAGAGCTGTAAAGTCCTGTCTGCAGTGCTTGGCCTCCTTCTGTCAAACTCACCTGCAGCTTCACTATGAATCTCCTGCGTTTATGAAGCACAAACTAGTCGAAGCTTCCAGAAACATTCAGGAGAACATCTGCCTCAGTCATGGGAGACTTCTGGAGATTTACTGTCAGGATGATCATCAGTGCATTTGTTGTTTGTGTATTAACAATCATAAAAACCACAACACAGTGTCTGTGGATTCAGAATGGACTAGTAAAAAGGTAATATTAACAATAATGAAAACATGCATAAACTGTTTTAATATTATTATTATATTGCATATACTGTATTTATAGGCTGTAATTTTGGTTCCCTTTGTTACACCCCTTTACCAATGTCTATTCTTGCCTATTGTTTTATTATTTATTTTATATAAACATCTTCAGAAAGAGTTAAAGGAGGTAAAGCTGGCGTGTCAGAAGCTGATCCAGGAGCGAGAGAGAGGTCAGCGGGAACTCAGTGAAGCTGTGAAGCTGCTTCAAGTATGTCTTTTTACTTGTTCTTTAGTTGTAAAGTTTTTTTGACATGTAAAAAAGTAGATCTTTGAGCTCCAAAAATTGATTTAAGAACCATGACATACAATTCACAGTGTTCTTATTGAGACTTCTGTACATTTTTGAGCTTGACAGCCACTTATTTACTGTCTTATTTTGAGTCACAATGATCTTCTTGATCAGATCTTTGTGTCTCTGACAGAGTTCAGCTCTAGAGACCATGGAGGACATTGAGAAGGTCTTCACTGAGCTCATCTGCTCTCTTGAGAAGAAACGCTCTGAGATTAAAGAGCAGATCAGAGCTCAGGAGAAGACTGAGATAGATCGAGCAGAGGAACTTCACAAACATCTGGATCAAGAGCTGACAGAACTCAGAAAAAGACAAGCAGAGATTGAGAAACTTCTGATTACTGATGATCAGATCCAGTGTCTGAAGGTAATGATGCAAAAATGTTGAAAATGGTCCATAAAATGAAACACTATTGTGTCATGGTTGTTTTATGTTCGGAAAAAATAGGTTGTGCTTCACAAATTAAGTCTGAATTATTATTCTCATTTCAGAGCTGTCAGTCTGTGTGTGTTTTACCTTCATTTGAAGACGTTCCCATCTTCACTCAACACACTCATCTGTCTTTTAAAGACATTTCAATCTCAGCGTTTAAGGAGGTTTTGGAGGACGCCTGTCAACAGCAAACAGCCAGAATATCACGAGAAGGTCTTTTTTATTATTAAAAAATGAGTTTTTTATTTAAAAAAGGTGTTGATTCATTCACATTAGATTTCATATAAATATTAAGCATTTGATTGTGTTTCCCCTTCTTTAGTGTCAAATGTTCATGTCTCAGAGACTCCAGAACCTGAAACTCCAAATGGATTTTTGCACTGTAAATTGAGTTCTAATAATATACACTGTTCTCTCAAACAGTTGCTGAATGATGTGAATGACTGTGATATTGTGAGGGGAAAGTGTGGATGACAGTACTTTATTTGAATATCTATTTGTCCCTCCATCATCTTCAGATTTCTGTGAACTGCAACTGGATCCAAACACTGCACACAAAGAACTCATCCTGTCAGAAGAGAACAGAAAAGCAACACATTCAGTTGAAGTTCAGCAATATCCTGATCACCCAGAGCGATTTGATTGGTATTGTAATGTCTTGTGTCGAGAGGGTTTGTACGGTCGCTGTTACTGGGAGGTCGAGTGCAGTGGGAACAACTGGTCTGTAGCAGTTTCCTACATAGGAATTAGTCGTAAAGGAAAAAATAAAGACTGCTGACTGGGGTTTAATAGCAAATCCTGGAGATTGGCCAACTATCAACAGAATTTCTATGTCAAACATGATAATGAGCATGTCCGTATCCCTGCTGTCTGCTCCTCTAGAATAGGAGTGTATCTGGAGCAGGAACTCTGTCCTTCTACAGCGTCTCTGAAACAATGACTCTCCTTCACAGAGTCCAGACCACTTTCACTGAACCCTTATACCCTGCTTATGGGTTTGGAGATGGTTCATCTGTCAGGATCATAGAACAGAGGAGAGTTCAGACAGTCCAGAAAAAAATGAATTGATAGAGTTTCAGGTTTATTTGCTAAACTTCTGAAACATGTAGGCCAATATATTTTAATTGAAATATAATTTGTAGTTTGGATGAACAAAATACATCAAATTTCTTAAACACCATCAATGAATATAAAACACCCATAAGACACACTCAAGTTGGATATAGTAAATAAATATACAGTTCGTTATCAGATTTTCCAAAATCAGATTACAGTGATTTGTGTATTCCGTAATCTTGGCATCTAAAAGATTTCATCTTCAGCAAAGTTTGTAGCACATGATAATCCATGATGCATTTCATCATCGAGCCACAAGGCATCAGGGTTAGTTTGGAAAATAATCGTCTGTGGAAAAAACTGTTATACAGCACGGTTTTCATACAATAATTGTTATACATAATCACACTTTGTTATATGACGTATTAAATGCAGATTATATTTTGTTTTGTTGCTACCTACTTGTAGGATCATCTTTACAATTTAACAGATAACAGAGTTGACTTCAGACTGAGGCCTGATTTTGATTGATTTTTGATTTTGTTGTTGACAAAAAGCTGAGAAACTGCAAAACACCTTTTACTCACATTTTCAGAACATAGCAATGTTTCTTTAAAACATTAATATTTATATTTGTTTTTCTTCAGTTTAATGTATAATTAATAATGTAAATGTGTGATTATGATAAAATAAAGAGATAATCAAATCTAATTATTCATTTGTGTTAATAACATTCTAGTGATCGTTTGATAAAATTGTGGCCATTTTATGGAATATTTTGTCTGAAGAATCTGTGATCTAAGTGAGTGTTTTTTTTCTCCGCTGCAGCTGAATGAACTTTATCTTCTCAAAATCAAGAAGAATCACATGCTAAAACAAATAATTTCTGAAAGGTTTGATGCCAGTGACATTGTACAACAAACATGAACTCATCAATGATTTAATCATTTTACACAGATCGCTGGAAGTGTGTTAGAAGCTGTTAAAACAAACAAACAAACACATTTTCTATGTTACACACTCAACTAATTACTGGTGTCAAGTCACCTTTATTTACATAGTGCTTTTTGCAATGCAGATCAAAGCAGCGATAAAGGGAACATAATTTTGGCTGCACAGCAGTTCTAGAAGAAAATAGTGTCATTGTCCAACTTAAGTAAGTTCAGTATTGATTCATTCCGTTGTAAAAATCATTAGTTATTAATTTAGTTTTCTCTGTAGATCAGCTTTAGAGAAAACAGTGAAGTCATCGTCCAGCTCAGTTTAGTTCACATACAAAGGTGTCAAGAGATATGGTGTGATATTAAGAAAAATAGGGGAGACCAGGGGCAAATGTAACGGGACAATTGTAACATCTCAAATTGCACCAATCAGAAATGAGACAGAACCATGAAACTCACTTTGCATGTGCTCTGTGGAGATCCCTCTCTGCATGCCAAAGGACAAGCTTCTAAATCATACTTGGTAAAGTTTTTCTTGGTAAAGACTAATTTTTGAGGTATTAAAGTAATTAGATGTAACATTTGACTTCTAATGTTTCAATCAGTATTGTAATTGCTTGTAAAAACATTTGGTGACTCTTAACAACACACAGAAGTTACTGACATAGAAATTGTATCCAAATATATTTCAAAGGTTTTTGAGTAATGACGACATGATCAAAATTTGGTACAATTGCCCCCGGTCTCCCCCTACAGAGAGTAGAGCATCAAAACTGCAAAGTCATGGTTTCACATAAACAATGTTTACTCTCTCTCTCTCTCTCTCACTGAAAACCAGGAAGTTTGTGGATTCAGGAGAAACGAAACCTATTTCCTTGCAACACAAGCCTCTGCTTAAGAATCCATTTACTCTTGTTAGTTTGGTTAAAGCAAAAGGAAGGAATATTTGACTTGTTATTCTGTCAAAGCAGGTAAGAACATCATGTAATCCTCATTTAATGGTTTAATGTCTTTAGTTTATGCTTGTATTGAAAAATTAACATTCAATTATTCCTTATTACTGTATGTGTTTCATGAACAGTGAAGTATTCACAGCGCTTCACTTTTTCCACATTTTGTTATGTTACAGCCGTATTCCAAAATGGATTAAATTCATTATGTCCCTCAAAATTCTACAAACAATACCCCATAATGACAAAGTGAACGAAGTTTGTTTGAAATCTTTGCAAATTTATTAAAAATAAAAAATGAAAGAATCACATGTACATAAGTATTCACAGCCTTTGCCATGACTCAAAATTTAGCTCAGGTGTATCCTGTTTCCACTGATCATCCTTGAGATGTTTCTATGGCTGCGTCCGAAAACTGAGGTAGCTGACTTGCTTCCTCGCTGCCTTATCAAGCAATGACTTGTAAGGCAGCATTTGTGCATGAAGGCACCTCATGAAACTGAATTCGGACAGACTTCTGAGGCAGCATAAGAGTTTAATGATCTACCGCAATATAGCGTGAGCTTTGGTGAGAACTAAACAAATATTTAATTACTACAGTAGTAATTTCTCACTATAAATGACATCAAAAGTGGAAAATGTAGTCAAAAATGTACATTTACTCACAAACTGGCCAGCAAACGCAACTTTCGGACGCCATCTTTATTTTTCTAGCTCAACTGTCAGAATGGAAAGCACAGGATTGTGGGATATCAAAGGCAGCAAATGATACATCTATGCTGCCTTGAAAAATCGATCAGATGAAGGTATCTCAGGAAACAGGAAGTGAAGCTAACATTGGATTTGGATGTGCCTTGATGCCTTCCTACCTTGAAATGTGTCCTCAGAAGGCAGCATTTTCCAGTTTTCGGACGCAACCTATAACTTGATTGGAGTCCACCTGTGGTAAATTCAGTTGATTGGACATGATTTGGAAAGGCACACACCTGTCTATATAAGGTCACACAGTTAACAGTGCATGTCAGAGCACAAACCAAGCCATGAAGGCCAAGGAATTGTCTGTAGACCTCCGAGACAGGATTGTATTGAGGGACAGATCTGGGGAAAGGGTACAGAAAAATTTCTTCAGCATTGAAGATCCCAAAGAGCACAGTGGCCTCCATCATCCATAAATGGAAGAAGTTTGGAACCACCAGGACTCTTCCTAGAGCGGGCCGCCCAGCCAAACTGAGCAATCGGGGGAGAAGGGCCTTAGTCAGGGAGGTGACCAAGAACCCAATGGTCACTCTGATAGAGCTCCAGCATTTCTCTGTGGAGGGAGGAGAATCTTCCAGAAGAACAACCAGCTCTGCAGCACTCCACCAATCAGTTCTGTATGGTAGAGTGGCCAGACAGAAGCCACTCCTCAACCTGAAGTTTGCCAAAAGGCACCTGAAGGACTCCCAGACCATGAGAAACAAAATTCTCTGGTCTGATGAAACAAAGATTGAACTCTTTGGCCAGAATAGCAAGCATCATGTCTGGAGGAAACCAGGCACTGCTCATCACCTGGCCAATACCATCCCCACAGTGAAGCATGGTGGTGGCAGCATCATGCTGTGGGAATGTTTTTCAGTGGCTGGAACTGGGAGACTAGTCAGGATCGAGGGAAAGATGAATGCAGCAATGTACAGAGACATCCTTGATGAAAACCTGCTCCAGAGTGCTCTGGACCTCAGACTGGGATGAAGGTTCATCTTCCAACATGACAACAACCCTAATCACACAGCCAAGATAACAAAGCAGTGGCTACGGGACAACTCTGTGAATGTCCTTGAGTGGCCCAGCCAGAGCCCAGACTTGAACCCGATTGAACATCTCAAGTCAAGTCACCTTTATTTTAGCACTTTTTACAATGCAGATTGTGCTTTACATTGATAACTGGTACATAATTTTAGCTGCACAGCAGCTCTTAAAGAATAGTGTCAGAATAGTGTAATAAATTTAATCCATTTTGGAATACGGCTGTAACATAACAAAATGTGGAACAAGTGAAGCGCTGTGAATACTTTCCGGATGCACTATATGTTAATCTGGATGTGTTATGTTTATTCTTCTGGTTACAGATGAAGAGTTTAGGATTCTTTCATATTAATATACAAAACTGTAAGCATTTTGTAGATTTTTATACATGCTCTCTTTCATTAATGATTTACATGTGTATTTATAGGCTACTCCTTCAGAAATGGCAGAGTCTGCAGTGAGTCAGTATGTGGATCAGTTCAGCTGTCCAGTCTGTTTGGATCCTCTGAAGGAGCCGGTGACGATTCCCTGTGGACACAGTTACTGTATGAGCTGTATTACTGACTGCTGGGGCCAGAAGGAGCAGGGGCCGCCGTACCGCTGTCCCCAATGCAGAGAGAGCTTCGGTCAGAGACCTCTACTGAAGAAGAACACTCTGATAGCTGAGATGATGGAGACGCTGCAGAAGACGTCCCTACAAACGGCTGCTGTGGAGTGTGATGTTTGCACTACAGAGAAGAACAGAGCTGTAAAGTCCTGTCTGCAGTGCTTGGCCTCCTTCTGTCAAACTCACCTGCAGCCTCACTATGAATCTCCTGCGTTTATGAAGCACAAACTAGTCGAAGCTTCCAGAAACATTCAGGAGAACATCTGCCTCAGTCATGGGAGACTTCTGGAGATTTACTGTCAGGATGATCGTCAATGCATCTGTTGTTTGTGTATTGACAATCACAAAGTACACAATGTGGTGTCTGTGGATTCAGAATGGACTAGTAAAAAGGTAATATCAACAATTAAAAAATTATATTTTTAGGCTGTAATTTCGATTCACCTTGTTACACAACCCTTTACCAGACTGGAAAGGTGTTGAGTCTTTTCTTGTCTACTGTTTTATTTATTTATTTATTTTATGTTAACATCCTCAGAAAGAGTTAAAGGAGATAAAAGTGGCATATCAGAAGCTGATCCAGGAGCGAGAGAGAGGTCAGCGGGAACTCAGAGAAGCTGTGAAGCTGCTTAAAGTATGTCTTTTTACTTGTTTTTTAGTTTTAAAGGGGTTTTTTTACATGCAAAAAATTTGATCTTTTAAAATGAATAAAACTGGATGACCAATGGGTTTTGAACTCCAAAACATTATTTACAAAGTGCTATAAAAATCATGACATACAATTCACAGTGTGCTTGACAGCCACTTATTTACTGTCTTACTGCATTATTTTGAGTCACAACAGTAATCTGCATGATCAGATCTTTGTGTCTCTGACAGAGTTCAGCTCTAGAGACCATGGAGGACATTGAGAAGGTCTTCACTGAGCTCATCTGCTCTCTTGAGAAGAAACACTCTGAGATTAAAGAGCAGATCAGAGCTCAGGAGAAGACTGAGATAGATCGAGCAGAGGAACTTCACAAACATCTGGATCAAGAGCTGACAGAACTCAGAAAAAGACAAGCAGAGATTGAGAAACTTCTGATTACTGATGATCAGATCCAGTGTCTGAAAGTAATAAAAGTAATTTCATTGGTATACCACCATGTTTCTATACTTACTCACTGTTTCACATTTTCATATTTGTCTCATTTCAGAGGTGTCAGTCTGTGTGTGTTTTACCTTCATTTGAAGATGTTCCCATCTTCACTCAACACACTCATCTGTCTTTTAAAGATATTTCAATCTCAGCGTTTAAGGAGGTTTTGGAGGACGTCTATCAACAGCAAACAGCCAGAATTTCCAGAGAAGGTCTGAAACTTTTATGTGTAATATTTTGTCATTCATACAAGATTACACTTAAGAAATAAACAGTGTATTGGTTCTTTTTGGCCCCTCAGTGTCAAATGTCCATGTTGCAGAGCCTCCAGAACCTAAAACGGCAAATGAATTTTTGAAATGTAAGTAAAAAAAAAAATTCTGAATCAAAAACATTCATTGATAAATACACTGCACAATATGTGCACAACAATGCACATATAGGTTTGTCTAGGCCCCTTAATTGTAGTAAAGACAAAACTTAAAGGTGGGAATCAGTAGATTTTGAAAAACGCTGTTGGACATTGTTAATATTTGAAAATTAACCCAAACAAACACACCCCTCTCTTCATTGCTCCATCTCCAGAATTCACACTCCAATCCTAAACACCCTGTCCTGATTGTCTAGCGGTCGTCAGTGTGCAGTAGTTTAACTGCTCAACTCTCACTATCTGGCCACTGTTACACACGCAATGTGAGAGTGGATGTCTGTTTATTACAGCTGATGCGCAACAAAATAATGCTTCATGAAAAATAAAGCGCAGTTGATGAACAAATGACAAAGAAGCAAAAAAAAAAAAAAAATGAATGTACAGTGCACACAAGTAAATACAAAGTGTTCGCCGTTAGTCGCAAACAGCACAGCACCTCTAGACAATCAAAACCCAGTGTTACTTACATGAGAAGCGACTGTTTTCAGGCCTTCCCCCTTAGCTCTCTCCAGCGCCGGAAATCTTTTCTAATATAACCGGGTCCTAAAGCGCTTGCCCAGTCATAATCCTTCATTCCAGTTATGTTCTTTTGAGCTCTTTTGTATTGTGTACCATCTCTTGATCTTGATCGCTTTTCTTTTTTCAAATCTCTCAAACCTCTTGCTTGTTCTCTCACCTCAACCATCATACACCCCCTAATGCTGATTGGTTACACGTTTGTTGTTGGTGTCGGCCGACTAACTTCCAAACAGTGTTTTTGAAATTCTAATGACTCCACCTTTAATGTTATGGCATTTAATGAAATTCCAGAAGATTCTGTGCTTTTAACTTTGTGGCAATGGAACATTCGGGCGGACATGACAGAGCCTCAGTGTACAAAATTAGTTAATAAAGAAAAATCTGATGTGAAAGAACAAAGCCCAGAACTCGAATGAACACATCTGGGATGATTTGTAACAGTGAACCACCAACATCAGTGCTTGAACTCGCTGATGCTCGGGTGTCTTGTGAATAGGAGAAAATCCCTGCATTCTCCAGAACATCCCAGAGAAGTGGGAGGACCAACTCCCTATTGATGCCCATGGTTTTGAAATACTTAATAAGAACACATTCAGTGTCTAATAATTCAATATATCTTTGTTTCTATCCATCCTCCTCAGACTTCTGTCAGCTGAACCTGGATCCAGACACTGCAGACAAAAAACTCAAACTGTCAAATAGGAACACAAAAGCATCATATTCAGAAAAAGTCCAGCAGTATCCTGATCACCCAGAGCGTTTTGAGTTTCCCTACATCTTGTGTCGAGAGGGTTTGTACGGTCGCTGTTACTGGGAGGTTGAGTGCAGTGGGAAGGAATGGGCTGTAGGAGTTTGTTACAAAGGAATTAGTCGTAAAGGAAACATTAATGACTGTAGACTTGGCTCCAACAAAAAATCCTGGAGATTTGGCTACTATAATAATGATATCATTTTCATGCATGACAACAAGCAAGTCTCAATCCCTGCTTTCCACTCCTCTAGAATAGGAGTGTATCTGGATCACAGAGCAGGAACTCTGTCCTTCTACAGCGTCTCTGACACAATGACTTTCCTTCATAGAGTCCAGACCACTTTCACTGAACCCTTATACCCTGCTTTTCGAATTGATTCTGGTTCATCTGTCAGTATCATAAAGAAGGGGAGTAAAAACTAAATTCACAAATATATAAAATAAAACTTCAATGTTGGATGAAAAAGATGAAATGATGAAAGAGATGAAATGGTAAATATTTTCAATTAAAAATCTTAAGTGTTTTGTTTTTGTTGTTTAGTGATGATTAAATCATATAGCCTGATTCTCTACTATGTGGCTGGCTGGATCTGAATTTGTAGCAGTTAATAATTTCAGTACACATGCTACTGACAGTCAATATCTTAATGGTTTAGATCAGATCATAGTTTTTGCATTTAGTAGAGGAGCTAATGAGGCATTACATACATGTCTTAGCAGTGTGTGCATTTACATTTGTGTCTATGATATAAAACTTAAATGTTTTAAGATGGTAAATATTTTCAATTATAAAGATGTTTTTTTTTCAGTGAAATTCTCTGTTATACTTTAGTTATACTCTTCACTACTTCTAAACATTCTTTCTTCGTGTGAGCAATCACATGCAAATTGATCCATTACATTATTAAAATCTGTCAGGCATGTATGTACAGGTATGGAAAGTTTGTAAATGGGCAAATGACCTGCCATAGTAATTAAAGAAAAATCACAATCTTATTGATCAAATTTGGAAGCATATATATATATATATATATATATATATATATATATATATATATATATATATATGGAGCTTGCTGGATGTCATTTTTTTGCAGTTTTCTGTTCATTTTTACATGTAAGAAATGTGTAAACATGGGCATGTAAATGTAAATGTTCTGTATACATGTAACACATTGCCTAAATAAAAGTACCGCATACATACAATTTCATTTTTCTGTTCATATTCTTTTTCTGTGTACTACTGTATTGAATTTTCCTAGTAATCTTTTACCTACCGTTAAATCCATATATATATATACAAAGCTCAGAGTGAAACACAGCTTTCACCGAGAAAAGACATTTTTGTATTATATAGTGATCAGTCAAGTCTATAAAAAGTAAAACAAAAATAAAATGTATATATAACTAACATTTCCAGGGTTGACTGGCATGGTAAAAATGACAAACAAAAATATCAAAATATTTTGACTGGTGCGACTCACACAATGACAAAACTTTTCATTTTGGTGGCATCTGTCAAATTATTGGCACAATAAATATGTTTTGAAGCATGGATGATGTTTTGTGTGGGTTAATTGTGAAGTCTGATAAAACAGTTCTGATATATGGCCTATAGGGCTGGAAATGGCTGAGATTCACAGGGGGGACTCTAGTTGGGAAGAATTTTTTTTTTTTTTTTTTACTTTCAGATGAACTTTTCAGATGTATTTAAAATATTCTATGACCCATAATAACATTAAACACATTTCTTGTTTCCTCTAAACAATTTTTCTTGAGTATCAGGATGGGCACATGAAATGTCAATGAACAACATTTTTGTGTGTGGCACAAACATGTGATCTCTGCTTGGAGATAATTATTTTGGTCAAATTAAAGATACATTGTGTTAGAATCTGCATATGTTGTGCATGCAGAATTGAACATGTCACAAACATTTTAAAAACATTTGTGCTCAGGTTAAAGAAAACTAAAATGTTTTGGATGGCGGCCTCTTAGTTTAGTGCTTTGAAAATCAACAATTAAACACATTTAAAGATGAATCCAGTTTTAGGAGAAAGGGAAGCTAATGTGCATTATAAAAATCCTAACTACTAATTAACTTTCCAGTAATGTATGTTTGATGGCAATATTACCTTAAATTGCGGACAGAAGATGAGAATGTTTATTTGTTTATCCTTATATTTTTGTTTCGTCTTTTACTGAATTAATACATTTACAGTGTTACAATGTTGTCTGTCAGTGTTATTGGCTTATGTTCAGATATTTTTATTTAACACATTAGTATTAATGCTTTATAAATGAATTGTAGTAATGTTAAATAAACGTTACTCAGGAATTAAATAAGATACATAGCATAAAAAAGTATTTTTATAAGCAAAAAAGCATAAAAAAAGTATTTTTTTTTTTACAAAATGTAAGTAAAATTTTAGTAAAAGTTAAACAAAATAAACTTTACTTGAGAATTTCTAATTAAAGACACACCGATTTTTATTTTTTTTTTTTAAACATGAAATCATTTCTGAAAGGTTTGATGCCTATGACATTGTACAACAAATATGAATACATAATCATCAATGATTTAATCATTTCACACAGAGATTGCTGAAAGTGTGTTAGAAGCTGTTAAAACAAAGAAACATTTTCTGTATGTTATTACAAACACTCTGACTAGTCTGATTAACAAGTCAAATATTCACTCCTTTACAGCTTTAACCAAACTAGAAGAGTGTGGATCCTTAAGCAGAGGCTCGTGTAACAGGGAAATAGGTTTCATCTGATTATTGGTGTCGAGAGATACAGTATGATTTTAAGCAAAGTAGCCTACAGAGAGTAGAGCATCAAAACTGCAAAGTCACGGTTTCACATAAAAAATGTTCTCTCATCTGCACACTGAAAACCAGGAAGTTTGTGGATTCGGGAGAAATGAAACCTATTTCCCTGCTACACGAGCCTCTGCTTAAGGATCCACACTCTTCTAGTTTGGTTAAAGCTGTAAAGGAGGGAATATTTGACTTGTTATTCTGTCAAAGCAGGTAAGAACATCGTATAATCCTTAACTAAAGGTTTTAATGTCTTCTTGCTTGCATTGAAAAATGAGCATTCAAATTTTACTGTATGTGTTTAAAAATTCACTTTTAATCTGGATGTCGTATGTTTATTCTTTTGGTTACAGATGAAGAGTTTAGCATTATTCCTTTATATTAATACAAAAAAAAATGTTAGCCTTTTGTAGTTAAGATGTGCTCTTTCATTAAAGGGGGGTGTAATCATGTATTCTTACTTGTTTACACTGTTAAAGAGTTGGATTCTCATGCTAAACATGGCCAAAGTTTCCAAACACGAGTTGGACGAATGACGGTGTATAGAGGGTATGCATCGACGTCGACGTACGTCACTTTCCCGCCAGAACGCGCTCCCTCAGCTGGACTGAGTGGCAAAAGAACCTGCCTGACTGGATTTAATAGGGGAAACTGCGAAAACGGAGTAAAACAAACGAATTACACTAAAAGTTGGACTCGAAAGTGTTCCTTATGACATGTCAAATAAACCTATCCATGGATATTGACATGCAGCCAGGAATCGTGTTTCCTGACATTTATATGTGCCTGATTTGACGCCGGGAAAATACATAAAGCAAATCTGCCTGTGAATATTTTATATAACTACAATATAGGTAGGTTTAAATCCGAGTAATCACTTATATCAATGTTATATATATTGTCTAGCCCTAAAACTTGTATAGTTTTTGTCAGTGTTTATTTAAAAACATCCAATTATGAAGAATATAAGATGGTGAATATTTAATTGATGTGTTGTCAACACAATATCTAACAATACAATGTATGTAATATGGTATGATTTTACCTCAAAATCCAACATTTTGACTCAAAATGATAACTGCAAATCCATGTTTCTCTGCTGGAGTCCAGTTGTTTCTGTAAATTGCAGTGATCCATTCGCTTCTTTTTTCTGTTGCTTTCTTCAGTTTTTAAATATATACCTCAGGTTTTGTGTCAAAGCTATTTGTACAGTCAATCACAAAGCTCTTTCCCGTTTTGGATGTGTTTTGTGTGTTTTTCGCGGCATTCACGCTGAAAACCAATGCTGCCTGATTGTCTTTGTGCCATTCAGTGGGCGTGACCGCGGTCGTAACTGTTGACGGTGATGTCACGTGCATACCTCTATTTCTTTATTTGAAGGATGCTATACTACTCTATAGGTACTCAAGATCAACATGAGATTGGCAGAAACTGTGTGTGATACCCCCCCCCCCCCTTATACTTGCAGTATAAAACTTCTAAACTTAGTAGTTTACTGAGAGTATACTTCAAATTTTACTTTCTTAAACTAAAAAATGTGGTACAAGTGTTAAAATTACTACTAAGTTCACAGATGCAATACAAATGAGAAAGTTCTGAACTAGTGCACTTAAAGTGTACTACTGTTACACTTAGAATACACTAAAACATATACTTTTATATACTAGAAATGTGCCAATTTAGTCCTAAGCAGTATTGAAATAGTACACTTACAAGTTTACTACTAGTACATTGGTATTAGTATTCTTTCTACATCAACATGGGCTACTTAATAAAATTAACTTAATAAAAGTACTTCTTTTTCATAAGGGTATATAGAATGTCTGCAAAGAAATGTCAGAGTCTGCAGTGAGTCAGTTTGTGGATCAGTTCAGCTGTCCAGTCTGTTTGGATCCTCTGAAGGAGCCGGTGACGATTCCCTGTGGACACAGTTACTGTATGAGCTGTATTACTGACTGCTGGGGCCAGAAGGAGCAGGGGCCGCCGTACCGCTGTCCCCAATGCAGAGAGAGCTTCAGTCAGAGACCTCTACTGAAGAAGAACACTCTGATAGCTGAGATGATGGAGACGCTGCAGAAGACGTCCCTACAAACGGCTGCTGTGGAGTGTGATGTTTGCACTACAGAGAAGAACAGAGCTGTAAAGTCCTGTCTGCAGTGCTTGGCCTCCTTCTGTCAAACTCACCTGCAGCTTCACTATGAATCTCCTGCGTTTATGAAGCACAAACTAGTCCAAGCTTCCAGAAACATTCAGGAGAACATCTGCCTCAGTCATGGGAAACTTCTGGAGATTTACTGTCAGGATGATCGTCAGTGCATTTGTAACTTATGTTTGATTAACAATCATAAAAAACACAATGTGGTGTCTGTGGATTCAGAATGGACTAGTAAAAAGGTAATCAATGCTTATCATTTCAGGTAGTTGTCTTTGTTTCTTGAGCTGATAATATTAGTAAAAATTCTTTAATATTTTTAAATTACTTACTTAAATTACTTTTTTATGTTAACATCCTCAGAAAGAGTTAAAGGAGGCAAAGTTGGCATGTCAGAAGCTGATCCAGGAGCGAGAGAGAGGTCAGCGGGAACTCAGAGAAGCTGTGAAGTCTTTTAAAGTGAGTATCAGTATGAAGACGACTGGTCAAATCACAAATACAACAGATATATGTTTTAATGTTTTAAATAGGAAACATTTAAATCTTGGCATTTTCATTAGACTGAAAGCATAATCACTTTGGATTTGAACAACATCTATGATAATGGAGATGGTCACATTAATGTATTATTTAAGCTGTTGTTTCTGTCTGCATGATCAGATCTTTGTGTCTCCGACAGAGTTCAGCTCTAGAGACCATGGAGGACATTGAGAAGGTCTTCACTGAGCTCATCTGCTCTCTTGAGAAGAAACGCTCTGAGATTAAAGAGCAGATCAGAGCTCAGGAGAAGACTGAGATAGATCGAGCAGAGGAACTTCACAAACATCTGGATCAAGAGCTGACAGAACTCAGAAAAAGACAAGCAGAGATTGAGAAACTTCTGATTACTGATGATCAGATCCATTGTGTGAAGGTAATATGTGTGTGTGAACTGTTCACATGACAAAATATCACCATAGATACAGGCTCTTAATGAAAGGAAAAACTGTCTGATGTTTCAAAAATTAAGTCTGAATTATTATTCTCATTTCAGAGCTGTCAGTCTGTGTGTGTTTTACCTTCATTTGAAGACGTTCCCATCTTCACTCAACACACTCATCTGTCTTTTAAAGACATTTCAATCTCAGCGTTTAAGGAGGTTTTGGAGGACATCTGTCAACTGCAAACAGCCAGAATATCTCGAGAAGGTCTGAATGCTTCTTTTCCATGGAATATAAAATTTGTCATTCATACTATAGGATTACACCTAAATATTGACTCTACAATTGTGTTTCTTCTCTTGTTTTCAGTGTCAAATGTTCATGTTGCACAGACTCCAGAACCAAAGACTCCAAATACATTTTGGCAATGTAAGTTGAGCCATTTTTCACAAAAACAATACATTTTAATATAAATATAATTAAAAGTGCAAAATAATAATTTTGGAAAAATAATAATCATAATAACATATTATATTTGTTTGTGTGTTCATCCATCGTCAGATTTCTGTCAACTGCAACTGGATCAAAACACTGCAAATAAAAACCTCATCTTGCCAGAAGAGAACAGAAAAATATCATTCTCTGATAAAGTTAATCAATATCCTGATCACCCAGAGCGATTTGATGTGTTTCCGTACATCTTGTGTCGAGAGGGTTTGTACAGTCGCTGTTACTGGGAGGTCGAGTGCAGTGGGGACATTTGGTCTGTAGCAGTTTGTTACAAAGGAATTGGACGTAAAGGAAGCAGTGATGACTGTAAACTTGGCATGAACAAAATATCTTGGAGATTGGGCTATTATCTGCAGAATTTCAGTTTCATTCATGATAAAGCCCAAGTCTCAATCCCTGCTGTCTGCTCCTCTAGAATAGGAGTGTATCTGGATCACAGAGCAGGAACTCTGTCCTTCTACAGCGTCTCTGACACAATGACTCTCCTTCACAGAGTCCAGACCACTTTCACTGAACCCTTATACCCTGCTTTTTACTCTGGTAAAGATTCATCTGTCAGGATCATAGAAGAGCAAAATTTAAAAATACAATTTTCATAAAATAATATGCATGACTGTATTTGATTAAACTTTACTTAAAGCCTTAATGTGTAATGCATTATAAAGGTATTCATAATGTACGTTATAGTGCATTATATCTTTATTTAAACAATTGTAAGTTAAAATACATTATAATATTTGCAGATTCTGAAATTGGTTGTGTGTTTTAATGTATAATACTTCCTAAATGTGTGTTCAATGAATAGATAAGTATTATAAATGAAGTTACAATTATTCATGAGATCATACAATGCATTATAAGGTTCATTACAAGGCATAATTTCTGCATTAAAAATACTTTTATAATGCATTATACATAAAGGCTTTAAGTACAGTGTGCCAAAGACAAGTTAAACTTATACATCAAACTTTCATTTAAATTCAGTAGTGGTTCTGTATATTTAAAGTGTATTTTAGTTTGGTTGCTTTAAGTTGTACTTTCTTAATTATCACAAATACCTTATGACACTCAAATTAGATGTAAGTAAATTAATCTGCAGTTCATTATCAGATTTTTCAGAATGAGATATTTGTGTGTATTTCATCATCTTGGCATTATAATTGCTTATTATAATTGATGCAGTTCATCGACATCAGTTAGTTTGGTCATTAGAATTTGCAATTAATTTTTCTGCTAGGACATTATCTGTTAATGTTTTGGAAGTTTCCTTTAACACAACACAATGCAATGTGTAATTCAATTTGGATAACTGAGTTGACTTCAGGATGTGATATGACTTGATTTTTATTGTTTCATAAAATCAGACAGTGTTGACAAAAAGCAGCTGTGAAACATTTTCAAAGAGGCAAAGTTTTAACATAGACCTTCTGTCTGTACATTGTAGAAATGTTTGTTTCAAAAATTCATCTTTATATTTCTGCTTTTCAGTTTAGTATGTAATTAATGTCATTTTTATCAAATAAAGAGAAATGAAATGAAATGGTGCATTTTGTGTTAATAACATTCTTGTAATCATTTGATGTAAATGTGGCAGTTTTAGGAAATATTTTGTATACATGTAAGATGGTATGTGATTATTATTTTTCTCTACATCAGCTGAATGAAAACTTTCTCTTATAATCAAGAAGCATCACTTTTATTAAAATGAAAGGTTTTATACCAATGACATTCTACAACTAATATTAAAATATCATCAATGATTTAATCATTTTACACACAGATTGCTGGAAGTGTGTTAGAAGTAGCTAAAACAAAGAAACATTTTCTGTATTACAAACCATTCGACTAGTCTGATTATTGGTGTAGAGAGATACAGTGTCAAGTACAGAGAGTATAGCATCAAAACTGCAAAGTCATGGCTTAAACAATGTTTACTCTCTCTCTCTCGCTCTCTCCCTCTCTCATCTGCACACTGAAAACCAGGAAGTTCAGAAGAAATGAAACCTATTTCCCTGCTACACAAGCCTCTGCTTAAGGATCCACACTCTTCTAGTTTGGTTAAAGCTGTAAAGGAGGAAATATTTGACTTGTTATTCTGTCAAAGCAGGTAAAACATTATATAATCCTTAACTAAAGGTTTAAATGTTTTCTTGCTTGCATTGAAAAATGAGCATTCAAATTTTACTGTATGTGTTTGAAAATAATTACATGTTAATCTGGATGTCATATGTTTATTTTTTTGGTTACAGGTGAAGCTTTTAGCATTATTCTTTTATACAGAAAATTGTAAGCATTTTGTAGTTTTTTAGACGTGCTCTTTTTAATTAATGATTTACATGTGGATTTATGTACCTTCTTTAATGATTTACTTCTGGCAGAGAGATACCATTACGAAAAAGACGTTTATTCATGTGTGCTATTATTAATAAGAAATTAAATTATATATTAATAAGAAAGTATACTTTCGATCTATGTACTTCTCAATTGTATGTACTTTGAAATTGCACTTAAGTATACTTAAACTGTCAGAAACATCTGAGAATTAGGCCTATACTTGTACTCAATCTTTAGATTCAGATATACTTAAAAGTATAATTAAGTATTCTAAATAGCTTCTGTTTATTCTTTTGATTGAGTAGCTTAAATACTTTTTTTTTTTTACATAGTTTTACATACTGTCTTAGAAACGTACATTGTTTGAAAATATTGATTTATAAAGAAAACATGTTCCTAATTCTAACTAAGTATCTGAATTTTTGTGTAGGCTAGTTCACTTGTAGTGTACATAGGAATTTACTACAGCTCTAATTTATCTCCACCACTGACTGAATTTTCTGGCTATCCATGTTTTCACTGTTATACAGTAGGGGGCGCTATTACACATCTTCTAAGTAAATGATCTACGGATCAAAACACAGGTGAAGAAGAAGCTGAAAACAACTGATAGAAGATTGCTTATCAAATGTAAAACAACACGATCATCAAACATTAAACAGCATATAAATCAAAATTTCCTAGCGTCACTGAATGAAATGTTGAACCCATAAAGAGTAAACAACTGTGTGTGAAGCTTATACTCAGTATACTCCATTTGTATTTTGATCATTGTTCTGAATCCAGTCCGGACATGGTCTTTGACAAAAATGCTATTTTCTCTGCTTTTTTGTTTTTGTTTGTTTGTTTGTTTTTGAAATGTTGCTTTTTCATTAAACTTACCCACATTCAAATGTTGATAAAAAAAGGATGCATGAAGCTACAATAAAATGTTTTTAAAATTGAAAGAATTAAAGTAGAGTTAAAGGTATATAAGTATAAAAATGTAATACCTAAATAGGAACATAGTGGTATATTTAAAGTGCAAATATAATATATAAATAGTAAACTATAAGTATGAAGTTATGTTCACTTTAAGAAAACTTGCTTTAAGAAAATTATACTTGCAGTATAAAACTACTAAACTAGTAGTTTACTGAGAGTATACTTCAAAGTGTACTTTCATAAACTAAAAACGTGGTACAAGTATTAAAATAGCAAACTAGTATACTTTTACATTCACAGATCCAATACAAATGAGAAACCTAGTTGTGCACTTAAAGTTTACTACACTAAAACGTATACTTTTATAAGCAATATTGAAATAGTACACTTACAAGTTTAATACTAGTACATTGAGTATATTAGTATACTTACTACATCAAGTATACTTAAAATATACTCAAACATACTTAATACAATTAACTTGAAGTATACTTCTTTTTCATAAGGGTATATAGATTATCTGCAAAGAAATGTCAGAGTCTGCAGTGAGTCAGTTTGTGGATCAGTTCAGCTGTCCAGTCTGTTTGGATCCTCTGAAGGAGCCGGTGACGATTCCCTGTGGACACAGTTACTGTATGAGCTGTATTACTGACTGCTGGGGCCAGAAGGAGCAGGGGCCGCCGTACCGCTGTCCCCAATGCAGAGAGAGCTTCAGTCAGAGACCTCTACTGAAGAAGAACACTCTGATAGCTGAGATGATGGAGACGCTGCAGAAGACGTCCCTACAAACGGCTGCTGTGGAGTGTGATGTTTGCACTACAGAGAAGAACAGAGCTGTAAAGTCCTGTCTGCAGTGCTTGGCCTCCTTCTGTCAAACTCACCTGCAGCTTCACTATGAATCTCCTGCGTTTATGAAGCACAAACTAGTCAAAGCTTCCAGAAACATTCAGGAGAACATCTGCCTCAGTCATGGGAGACTTCTGGAGATTTACTGTCAGGATGATCATCAGTGCATTTGTAACTTGTGTATGTTTGACAATCATAATGGACATCGTTTGGTTTCTCTGGAATCTGAATGGACAAATCAAAAGGTAAATGCTTATATTCATGTTCACATGTGATTTATAGTTTTGTATGGTTAACTTTTTATCCAATCCACTACTTGGACAAGTATACAGATGATATTAAATTTTATTTTATTTTGCATAAACAAAAGTGTGCATTTTTGTGGAACTGATTTTTGCTGCTTGCAGCAATTTTTCTTCTATATTAACTTTGTATGTTAACATCCTCAGAAAGAGTTAAAGGAGGCAAAGTTGGCGTGTCAGAAGCTGATCCAGGAGCGAGAGAGAGGTCAGCAGGAACTCAGTGAAGCTGTGAAGTCTTTTAAAGTGAGTATCAGTATGAAGACGACTGGTCAAAGCATAATCACTTTGGATTTCAACAACATCTATGATAATGGAAATGGTCACATTAATGTATTATTTAAGCTGTTGTTTCTGTCTGCATGATCAGATCTTTGTGTCTCTGACAGAGTTCAGCTCTAGAGACCATGGAGGACGTTGAGAAGGTCTTCACTGAGCTCATCTGCTCTCTTGAGAAGAAACGCTCTGAGATTAAAGAGCAGATCAGAGCTCAGGAGAAGACTGAGATAGATCGAGCAGAGGAACTTCACAAACATCTGGATCAAGAGCTGACAGAACTCAGAAAAAGACAAGCAGAGATTGAGAAACTTCTGAATACTGATGATCAGATCCAGTGTCTGAAGGTAATGAAAGTTATTTTTATCATATCTGTGTGTGAATCTTTCACATGACAACATATCACCATTAAAGAAAGGAAAAGGTGTCATATCCTTAAATTAAGTCTGAATTATTATTCTCATTTCAGAGCTGTCAGTCTGTGTGTGTTTTACCTTCATTTGAAGACGTTCCCAGCTTCACTCAACACACTCATCTGTCTTTTAAAGATATTTCAATCTCAGCGTTTAAGGAGGTTTTGGGGGACGTCTGTCAACAGCAAACAGCCAGAATATCCCGAGAAGGTCTATTTTTTTATTTTATTTTAGATAAATAGTTTTTTATTAAAAAAACATTGTTGATTCATTCACATAATTTTAGATTTTATATAAATATTAAGCATTTGATTATGTTTCCCTTTCTTTAGTGTCAAATGTCCATGTCTCAGAGACTCCAGAACCTGAAACTCCGAATGGATTTTTGCAATGTAAGTTGAGTTTTAATAATATACATTGTTCTCTCACACAGTTGCTGAATGATAGTTAATACAAGTCATTAAGTGTTTCTATTATCATCTTTTTGTCCCTCCATCTTCATCAGATTTCTGTCAACTGCAATTGGATCCAAACACTGCACACAAAGACCTCATCCTGTCAGAAGAGAACAGAAAAGCAGCACATTCAATTGAAGTCCAGCAATATCCTGATCACCCAGAGCGATTTGATGGATATTGGAATTTCTTGTGTCGAGAGGGTTTGTACGGTCGTTGTTACTGGGAGGTCGAGTGCAGTGGGAAGGAATGGGCTGTAGCAGTTTGTTACAAAGGAATTGGACGTAAAGGAAACAGTGATGACTGTAGACTTGGCTTCAACAAAATATCTTGGAGATTGGGTTATTATCAGCAGAATTTCAGTTTCATTCATGATAAAGCACAGGTCCTTATCCCTGCTGCCTCTAGAATAGGAGTGTATCTGGATCACAGAGCAGGAACTCTGTCCTTCTACAGCGTCTCTGACACAATGACTCTCCTTCACAGAGTCCAGACCACTTTCACTGAACCCTTATACCCTGCTTTTGGGGTTGGTACAGGTTCATCTGTTAGAATCATAGAGCAAAGGAGAATTTTTTGAATCAGTAATGCAATATTTAGAAAATGTCCTAAACTGTTTACAGTTAAAGGTATAGATATACTCAAAGCATTCATGGATTTCTGCATCACATCTGCATTATGTTCCTGTCAACTCTTCACTATCTTGTACTGCCATATAGAAAAGAAAAGTCACAGCAAATTTATGAACTTCTGTCCAGAAAAGTGGCTTTTAGAGCTGTCATAGTGCTCACATTATTGCATTAGATTAAACATGTTTAGCAGCATTAATAAATGTACCTAATTTGACATTAGCTAAGTAATTCTTTGTAATTTTTCTTGAGTGATTTCTAAAGGGTGTTGCATTTTTCATGAATTTTGATAAATTTTGGGGAATATTTTGTATATAGGACCTCTATACCCCATGTGTTTACATGTGTATGAAATGCCAAACTCAGCTGAACTCTTTACTGCCTGCAGGCATGAAAATATAACACAATGTGATTGCTATACATATAGATTATGATATATTTCACTTTTGTATTTCACTTGCAGTTTAAGGAATGTGTGTGTGTGTGTGTGTGTGTGTGTGTGTGTGTGTGTGTGTGTGTGTGTGTGTGTGTGAGAAAGCCCTAACTCGCCCCCTAGTGGTATGTAATATACGCAGCTCATTCGGGGCGTGGACGTGCAGAATCGGCATCTAAATCACGAATATGAATCAGGCTGGCTGGACTGTTTATTCAACTTTGTATATGTTTTCTCCTGTGCGTGAATGATTGCTGATCACATGTGTGAAGTAACATATACAAACCTCCTTGATTAAACGAGTTAAACTGGGATTCCCTCTCCTGTTTCTCTTACCGGAAACACACACACCCCATCTTTGGTGCACTACACCTGAACCCCCTTGAGCGTCCCATACGCTCGTATAGTGTTGTGTGTGTGTGTGTGTGAAAATATCTTTTTAATTCTGCTAAATTGGCAAATGACTTGCCACATAATAGAATCAGAAGAATCAGAATCAGAAAGAGCTTTATTGCCAGGTATGTTGTTTACACATACTAGGAATTTGTTTTAGTGACAGAAGCTCCACAGTGCAACAGAGTGACAGCGACAAGACAAGACACATAATAAAAAGAATAAAATAATAATATACAAATTACAAGATAGACAAAGTGCAAAAAAAAAGCAAAAAACAATATATGTTATAGACAATTGTATGTACAGTTATGTGTGCAAATTGACATATAAATAAGTGTTTTAAGTAAATAATGTGTAATAGTGTTGTGTGTTCCGTGTTTGTCAAGTGTTCATGAGATGGATTGCTTGAGGGAAGAAACTAATAGGAAACACATTATTACCAATCAACCATGTTTAGAATATGGAGCTTGCCTGGATGTCATTTTATGGCAATTTTCTGTTCACGATATACTTTACATGAAAGAAATGTTACATGTCACACATTGCTACAAAAATAAAAGTACTACATGCAAATGTACAAAATCTTTTTGTGTGTAGGCCTACTGCAGTATTACCTTTTCCCAGTTAATGTTTAACTAATACTGAAATATATATATTAAAGCTCAGTGTGATATACAACAACTTTTAGCCAGACAAAACTGACATTTCAAAAAACTTAATTTTGGTGGCACTGGCACAATAAATATTTCCACTAGGTGGCAGCAATGCACTAAAGGGTTTTCGAGTTTGCCATACTAATCCAAAAGAACAAGAGGATGCGCATGCGCAGAGAGCAGCGCGAGAGACGAGGCGAGTGCTGAAGTGTTTACATACGAATGCAGTGAAACACCTTATGTGTCCCGGTTTAGTATTTATTAGAGTGTAATATTTTGTCTCTGAGTGAGTGTGAACTTCTGTGTGATAAAGAATATTTCATTTCATGGCTTAATGTGTTTCTTTACTATTGATGTTTAGTGTTACATTGTTCGTAACGTTACTGTAAATTACTAGAGAATTACTTTATTAGAGAATTGTGTATAGAGCTGTCTATAAAAAGAATAGGATTTCTAAAAAAAAATCATTTCCTTTACATTTCACCCATAGCTTTTTTTCCTAGTCTAGCTTTTTACATCAGGCTCTGACAAATTTCTTATGTTCTTCTATTTAGAAAAGAGCGTCTGCTAAATGCATTAATGTAGTGTAAATGTAAATCTCTGCTGTCTGTGTTTGGTGTCTTATTAGTTTATGTATTAATTAAAGAATATACTTTGTGCCATTTCATGTTTATAAAAGCTTTGGTTACATAAAAATTAGCAACCTTCCTATAGAGCTGTTTTATATGCTAGAATTAATTAAATAACTTCTTTTTGAATTTGTCAGATCTGGTGCCCCTCCCAACGCATCACCAATTATTACTGAGAATATTCCCATTATCCTACAAGAGAAGGACAAACTCCAGATATAAAAGCTGAAAGCTGTGTGACTGTTAAAGATGGCATTTGTTGAAGTGGAGATTGAAGACATGAGTGATCCAGAACCATCCAGAGTGAATCATGAGGATACTGAGGAACAAACAGGTTGGTGTCTATATTTGAAGGTAACAAAACATGTTGTGTCTGTGAAATAAGCAGTATATGAATGGTAAATGATACAGAAAATGCATCTGACTGATCATGTCATTGTATAGCAATTGTCAGCGAGTCCAGTTCTCACAATTGTGTGTTAAAAAGTCAGAATTGCGAGATATAAAGTCAATTCTGAGAAAAAAAGTAAAAATTTCTAGTTTATATATTGCAATTACGACTTTATAACATGCAATTCTGACTTTATAACGCAATTCTGACTTTATAACTCACAATTCTGAATTTATATCACAATTCTGACTTTATATCACAATTCTGACTTTATAACTCACAATTCTGACTTTATATCATAATTCTGACTTTATATCACAATTCTGACTTTATAACGCAATTCTGACTTTATATCTCACAATTCTGACTTTATATCTCACAATTCTGACTTTATATCACAATTCTGACTTTATAACTCACAATTCTGACTTTATATCATAATTCTGACTTTATATCACAATTCTGACTTTATAACGCAATTCTGACTTTATATCTCACAATTCTGACTTTATATCTCACAATTCTGACTTTATATCTCATTGGACTACTTGCACAACTACTTTCGCGTTCTACTCATTACGGCTCGAGCGTTTCCGGTCAGCGTTCAGCGCACTTATATACGAGAGCTTCTCATGAAAACGCACATTATTAATATGTTTTAGGGCTGCCAAAGGTTTTTTAAACAATTAATTATATTCTCTGCTGCTGCATTAACATTAATTATCTTCAACCTGCTGAAATGTTTATTAATGTATTTCGCTTCCAAATGCTTATTCTGAATAATAAATAAATATATTTCCCCACTAACCTGCCGCCGTCAAGTGCTCGTCTTGTCATTAGCAGTGTTTTTCTCTTAGTCATCATATTTCATACCTGTTAAATTAACATTTAAATGAATTTAAACGAGCAGATGAGCATATACAAACCAAGCTGATGATTAAACAGCAGTATAACTTACCTTTTTATATAATAGTTATAATTAATCAATTACTTAGGAAGGTGAATCATGGTTTTACTATAGTAAGAGTGTAGTAGGCTAACTATGGCTAATATTCATACGATCAGTAGGCTATTGCTTGCATTGGTGCTCTTTTATTCCAGTGTTTGAAATAGTTGAATGAATGTGAAAACTGCCTTAACGATGTTAAATATTTAATTAATCTTAAAGAATAATGCAATGACAGCGCAACTACTTTAAATATTAGAATGCATAAATGTGTGAATTACATACAAAAAATGGCTCAGAATAGTGAGTAAAATTAAATAATAATATTATGTTCATTCTGATCCTATTCATCACGTCTCACACTGCAGCGATGCATTCACAAGTAGAGCGCTGACACCCTGTGGTGAAAGAATATGCTGGATTAAACTTAAAGTTCGGTTGAGATTGGAAAGGTCTGTACAATCATCAGAATATCTCTTCTCCGGTCTCTGAATATGTCTGGAATTTAAAATCATCCAGAGGACTCAAATTTTAAGAGGCTTTTAGTTAGCTATGTGATAACAACAGCCCATTGAAAATAACCGGAAACAACTGAGCCGTAATATATCAAACCGGATGTGCGTCACGAGGCTCAGTGCAAGTAGACCATTCTGACTTTATAATGCAATTCTGACTTTATAACGCAATTCTGACTTTATATCTCACAATTCTGACTTTATATCTCATAATTCTGACTTTATAACGCAATTCTGACTTTATATCAAAATTCTGACTTTATAACGCAATTCTGACTTTATAACTCACAATTCTGACTTTATAACGCAATTCTGACTTTATATCTCACAATTCTGACTTTATATCTCATAATTCTGACTTTATAACACAATTCTGACTTTATAACGCAATTCTGACTTTATAACTCACAATTCTGACTTTATAACGCAATTCTGACTTTATATCAAAATTCTGACTTTATAACGCAATTCTGACTTTATATCTCACAATTCTGACTTTATATCTCATAATTCTGACTTTATAACGCAATTCTGACTTTATATCAAAATTCTGACTTTATAACTCACAATTCTGACTTTATAACGCAATTCTGACTTTATATCACAATTCTGACTTTATAACGCAATTCTGACTTTATAACTCACAATTCTGACTTTATAACTCACAATTCTGACTTTATATCTTGCAATTCTGACTTTATAACTCACAATTCTGACTTTATATCTCACAATTCTGATTTTATAACACAATTCTGACTTTATAACTCACAATTCTGACTTTATATCTCACAATTCTGACTTTATAACGCAATTCTGACTTTATATCTCACAATTCTGACTTTATATCTCACAATTCTGACTTTATAACTCACAATTCTGACTTTATCTCACAATTCTGACTTTATATCTTGCAGTTGACTTTATAACTCACAATTCTGACTTTATAACACGATTCTGACTTTATATCTCACTATTCTGACTTTATAACTCACAATTCTGACATTATAACTCACAGTTGCGAGTTTATATCACTCAATTCTGACTTTATAACTCAATTCTGACTATATTTTGCAATTCTGCCTTCATAACACAATTATGAGTTTATATCACTCAATTCTGACTTTATAACTCAATTCTGACTATATCTTGCAATTCTGCCTTTATAACACAATTATGAGTTTATATCACGCAATTCTAAGAAAAAAGTCAGAATTGTGAGATAAAAAGTCGCAATTATATCTTATATTTTTTATTTAGTGGCGAAAACAAGCTTCCATGTATACCTGATCTCTGTTGCTTTCTGCAAATAAATCAGGGTTCACTTAAACTTGATATATTTATTTTAGATTGGATGGAAGTGAAAGAGCAAAGACAAGAACTGAATGAAGCGGGGGAGGAACATTGTAACTCGAAAAAGCTGCACACCTGCTCTCAGTGTGGAAAGAGTTTCAGACATAAATCGGCTCTCAGGAATCATCTGACCATTCACTCTGGAAAAAAGCCATTCGACTGTGATCAGTGTGATAAAAAATTTAGCTCATTGTCACATCTCAACAAACACCTAAAAATTCATTCAGACGAAAGGCCTTACTTGTGTACTGTTTGTGGAAGGAGTTTTGCAAGACGGGACAGTTGTAAACAGCACCAGAAAATACACAATGACGTGAGAGATCATGTGTGCCTGAAGTGTGGGAAGAGCTTTACTACGGTTGGCCAATTGAAACAACACCAAATAATTCATACTGGAGAAAAACCTTACAAGTGCTCATATTGTGACAAGAGTTTCACTCAGCCTGGAAACCTGAAATCACATGAGCGAGTTCACACCGGAGAGAAGCCGTACCGCTGCACTCAATGTGAGAAGAGTTTCAAAGACGCAATCGGTCTCAAAAGTCATCTGTACATTCACTCTGGAGAAAAGCCATTTATCTGTGATCATTGCGGTAAAGATTTTAATTCATCATCAAATCTGAGAAGCCACCTGAAAGTCCATACAAATGAGAGGCCTTATGTGTGTTCCTTCTGTGGCAAGAGTTTTTCAGTGCAGGAAAGTTGTAAACTGCATGAGAAAATACACACCGGTGTGAGAGATCAAGTGTGTTGCGAGTGTGGGAAGAGCTTCGTTACACGTGGCCAGCTGAAACGGCACCAGATAATTCATACTGGAGAAAGACCTTTCAAGTGCTCATACTGTGAAAAGAGTTTCTCTCTGTCTGCACACCTGAAATCACATGAGCGACGCCATACTGGAGAGAAGCCGTACCACTGCGCTCAGTGTGGAGAGCGTTTTAAACATTCAAACTCTGTAGCAAATCATATGAAAAAGCACTTTCCAAAGTTTCACAATGAGCAAAATCCATCCATCCAGTTAGTTAGTTTTTAGTGCTTTATTGGCATGACTAATATTATACATTTGTATTGCCAAAGTAATTGCAGTGTTTCTGCATTCAATTAAAGGCACAATATGTAATGTTTCGCCACTAGAGGTCGCCTGTTCAAAACACAGAGACGCCGAGATTGAGCGCAGAATCATGGGAGATGTTGTCTTCACCTCACAGCTGGTGGAAAAGAATCCAACGGGACTCAGGCAGAGATCATATTGATGGATGAGAGTGCTGTAGGAGCAGAAACGAGGCTGCTGGAGTGATTGTTAATGAGAAACAAGAACGACACGTGGCTCGAGAGAAGCAGGACTTTTATTATGCCACAGTTGTGCTTCTGCTTCTTCTGGTCAAGCGTATGTGGGGTAACGCAGAGCTGTTTATCATATTGGATACATTTGAGTGTGTTGAAAATTATGTTATAATGTTACTCTGAGGCCGCTATGAGACACTTGTTGCACATTGCAGTACACTAGATCGATATTAGAATATTATATTAATATAATAATGGAAAGGAGATTCAAACAATAAGACTAAACGTGTTGAGCTGTATAACATGATTAGTTTTCTGTCTATAAATGTATCCAAACAGATGTTCCCTTGTCTAATAAAATATGTAATATATTAAAGTGCATCTGGTGTTTCCATGATTACTACAAAATAAAACTGGAAATTGGGGTAACATGGGTATGATGTCATTGATAGGCGACGCACGGACACAGTCCGTGTCCTGGTTTTAAAATGGCTTATTTCTCTGGATTTAAACATTCTTGGAAACATCTGAGATAATGAAAGTACACAAGTCAACAAAATAAATAGATCCAAATTCAGTGTCAATAATGTGAGATTTAAATAAGTAATTGTGTGTAGTTTATAAACTAGAGTTTTTGTAAAATGCCACAAGATGTGAGGAGATATTTTTTCTGTTATGTTGGGGAACAGCAAAAGTATTGAATTACATTAAAGACCCAAAAATTTAAATAATGTCATTAATTACTCACCCTCATGTCGTTCTACACCCATAAGACCTTCGTTAATCTTCGGAATGCAAATTAAGATATTTTTGATGAAATCCAATGGCTCAGTGAGGCCTGCATTCACAGCAATGGTGCTTCCTCTCTCATAAAGGTTCATAAAGGTACTAAAAACATATTTAAAACAGTTCATGTGAGTACAGTGGTTCTACCTTAATATTATAAAGTGACAAGAAAACTTTTTGTGCGCCAACAAAACAAAATAATGACTTTTCAACAATATAGTGATGGGCCGATTTCAAAACACTGCTTCAGAACTTTGCGAATCCAATCAGTGACTCGGATCTCCTATCAAACAGATAAACTGCTGAAATCACGTGACTTTGGTTCTCCGAGTCACTGATTTGATTCGCAAAGTTCCGATTTGCAAATAAATACTATACTCACATGATCCAACGCATGCATGCAGTATGCATGACGAACATCTTGTAAAGATCCATTTGAGGGTTATATTAGCTGTGTGAACTTTGTAAATGCACTGTATTATAGTCGAGAGCTCATGGGGCAGGGAGCGCGCGATTTAAAGGGGCAACAGCCTGAATCGGTGCATAGTTAATGATGCCCCAAAATAGGCATTTAAAAAAATGTATTTAAAAAAATCTATGGGGTATTTTGAGCTGAAACTTCACAGACACATTCAGGGGACACCTTAGACTTATATTAGATCTTGTAAAAACTGGTTCTAGGGCACCTTTAAAGATAGAGTATGTATGTTAAAGGGGTGGTTGCTTATGATTTCACTTTTTTAACTTTAGTTAGTGTGTAATGTTGCTGTTAGAGCATAAAAAACATCTACAAAGTTATGACGCTCAAAGTTCAATGCAGAGGGAGATATTTTCTTTTACAGAAATTGCTTTTTAAGGACTGCAACAAACGGCTGGTAGGGACTACAACAAGCTTCTTTCCAGGTTGGTGACATCACAAACCCTAAAATTTACATAAACCCCGCCCCCGAGAACACCCAACAAAAGGGTCAAGGCCATGTTGGGCTGGTTTAGAGAAGAGTAAGAGTTGTTGTAGTAGAGTGTTGTTACCATGCCGTCATTTTACTTCAGACTGCTTCACAAACGAGGGTCAATTCAACACTGGATTTGCACAAAAGATTAACATGACGACACATGCTAGTCGATGAGTTGAATCAACTCCACAGCAACTACATAAATTCATCCACTAACCATTCAGAAACATTCTATAAGTTGTAACTTCTTCCTGAGTCTCTCCATCAGTGTGGACTCCTGTTTGAACAATGTAAGGCTGAACACCGTTACTGACAATCCTCATTTTGGCTGCTTGAGATTCTCCAGCTTTGTTGTTGAGCAACCGAAACAGGAGCTGTTAAAACTCCGCCCTCTTCTGGAGCAGCAGCTCATTTGCATTTAAAGAGACACACACAAAAACGACGTGTTTTGATCACACCCAAAAAGGGGCAAATTTGACAAGCTATAATAAATGATCTGTGGGGTATTTTGAGCTGAAACTTCACAGACACATTCTGGGGACACCAGAGACATATAATAGCTACATCTTGTGAAAGGGGCAGGTCCCCTTTAAAGAGAAAATATTTGAAATGAGTAATCCAGAAAAATGTACGTCACGTGGATTCAAATTTTTAATTTCTAAATCCCAGAATTCCAGAACACAATTGGATGACGTTGATCTGTTTGAACCCAACAAGTATCTAATCAATGGTTTTACTGATCTGTCAGTTTTATAATGTTCATAATAAAAGTGCATGTATGATACATACACAAATATGTATATTTAATTGCTTCTAACTGAGCAAGTTTGCCAAGTACTGCCTACAATTTAATAGTATTTCATTATTTGTGTATTACATTTAATAGATTACACTTTCATGAAAACAACTGGTTTGTAAAAGCTTGTGCCAAGATTTTGTTGCATCACAGTTTTGTCCACTGGGAAAAACTGCCAGTCTGTGGTGTTTGGAGTGAATCATTTTACGAGTTCAAATGATTCATTTTCTGAAAGCTTCGTTTCCCAGAACTCCTCATACTCTCGTCACGCCCTCGCATCGACGGGGGCCAATCAGCTCGCACTGGCATTGCGTGACGTAACTCAGTAAGTAGCTCGCGGAACAAAAGCCGTCTGCGCGCTCTGTTCCTCCCCGCCGGATGCGACCGACAGACCGCCGAAGCGTTCGTTTCGTTTAGCGTTAAAGTTTGTTTTAATAGATTTCGACGTGGTATATACGCATATTTACAGTGTAGAAGTGTAAATCTCGTGACTGGCGGCGAGTGTTTTTGTCTGCACTGAAGCTGCGAGGGATTCTCGCGAGAGTAAGTAGATGAGCGCGTGGCTGGTTTGTTTGTGTTTGTGCTTTAGATTGTTTCAAAGCAGCTGAAACCGCAGGACCGTATTGGGTCGTATTCTACTTCTGAAACATGTCATACATGTTTTCATACTGAAAATATACAGGCTCTTCAATTGCACCGCATGCCAGCAACATATTTGGCCTTATGCACCTTTAAAACTCATTGTTTCGCTTGCACAGATATGTTTGTGTGTTCAGTAAACATTTAGTTTGGAAAAACATTGTGTCTGTCAGGCAGTGCACATGAAAGAGGATGTTTGTGTGTCATCTTCCATGAGTGTTTATGTGTAAAGGTCACCCAGTGGAAAGAGTTTCAGAGATAATCTAATCATGCTTTTTCCCCTCTCCCTGTGTTTTTATCTAGCACCACAGATTCCGAATATTGTGAAATGCATGAATTAATCACTGGTGAACAGTGGGGGAGACTATTAAAATATCTTTTTATTAAAATGTAGACATATGTCAGCAGTGATTCAGACACTAGATGATGTTATTTCTTAGTGTGGGCCTATATCACTTCTGCAAAGTTATTTCTATTCCCTTTGTCTCAGCCGTCTTTGTTCTTTAAAACCATGCCTGCTTCCCATTACCTATAGAATTTGCATATGTTCGTTATTCATTATGGATTCCTTATTCAACCCTTATGCAAACAAGCACTAAGACAGGTGTGTACCTGTGTGTTTGTTTGAGCTTCAAGTTTGTGTCCTTTAAAGATCGAAGGGTGAGTTTATCAAATAAGGACTTGGCATATGTCAATCAAAATTAGACTGAAGTTAATAACAAGAATGGTTTCAGAAGACAGTTGGAATATAGTCAAAATGGCTGCTTGGTTGTGTTGTTGTTTTGTCTTTTGGTGGTTATTGTTCATATGAACTGTCATTTTAGTTCCAAAAAGGCATAATAACATTCTGATATAATGTTATTATGCAAAATATAAACGAGTCAAAGACATTTAGATGTCTGCATCAATTGAAATTTACAAAAGTGAAGCGAAAGCACATTAAATGAAAGTAAAACGTCTACTTTTAAGGTTTCGAATAAGTTTTGGGAGAATAAAATGTCAAAATGTGGGTGAAATAACGTCCCATTGTCAATCAGTGTAACACTTATATTTATGTAAAAATTGAAACAACATACATATTCTAACCTGTATATATTAAAATATATAAAATAAGTATACTAAGTTTTTTGCATTTTAAATGAGTAAAAAATTCTTGCTAACAAATGGGCAAAAGTTTAAAAATGTAAAAGTACAAGTAATTAGCATTTTGGGTAAAAGTAATTAGTCTTTAATATGGCATATATAGATATTTTTTTGTTGTTGTAAATATCTCTGTCAAGTTTGTTACACTGAATGACATTTTTAGTGGGTGCTTTCTGAAAAGTATAATAATTTTTGCTCAGAAAAAAAACAAAGGGTTAGTTCACCCAAAAAATGAAAATTCTGTCATTAATTACTCACCCTCATGTCGTTTCAAACCCGTTAAATTAAGATATTTTTGATGAAATCCAATGGCTCAGGGAGGCCTCCATTGCCAGCAAGATAATTAACACTTTCAGATGCCCAGAAAGCTACTAAAGACATATTTAAAACAGTTCATGTGACTACAGTGGTTCAACCATAATGTTATGAAGCGATGAGAATACTTTTTGTGCGCCAAAAAAAAACAAAATAACGACTTTGTTCATCAATATCTAGTGATGGACGATTTCAAAACACTGCTTCATGAAGCTTCGAAGCTTTACGAATCTTTTGTTTTGAATCAGTGGTTTGGAGCATTTTTAAAACTGCCAAAGTCACGTGATTTCAGTAAATGAGGCTTTGTTACATCGTAAGTGTTTCGAAGCATTTCGAAATTTCAATGGTTCACGTGACTCTGGCGGTTTGATTCACACTCTGAACCACTGATTTGAAACAAAAGATTCGTAAAACTTCATGAAGCATGTTTTGAAATCGCCCATCACTAGATATTGTTGAATAAAGTTATTTTGTTTTTTTGGCGCACAAAAATATTCTCGTCGCTTCATAATATTAAGGTTGAACTACTGTAGTCACATGAACTGATTTAAATATGTCTTTAGTAGCTTTCTGGGCATTTAAAAGTGTTAATTGTCTTGCTGTCAATACAGGCCTCACTGCACCATCAGATTTCATCAAAAATATCTTAATTTGTGTTCTGAAGATGAATGAAGGTCTTACGGATGTGGAAAGACATGAGGGTGAGTAATTAATGACAGAATTGTCAGAATTGAAAAACAATTCAAAGCTCTGTTACACTTATTGTTTTGATGCTTAAAACCCTTTTCATCTTTGACACATTAATTTGGTTTTTGAGTGAAAAATGACCCGTTTTGACCGGCATTGTAAAATTTATACATCTTTTAAATTCAAACTTTTGGTCACCTGGGCCTGTTAATATTTTTTACAGTTTTCAGATAAATGCAATATTGTGAGTGTTGAAAAATGAACTTTTATTTTGCATTAAGTTGCTGTTGAAGTTTTGACCTTCCACTGAAACAGTCATCTCATGAACAGGCCGAAATGTCGACTCTGTTAACATTGACGTACATTAACGTAGATTCATAAATCTGTTATTTTAATTTTACCAAATTGAACATTACTGCAAAGTGATATAGCATGTTTTTAGCCCATATTTTTAATGAATTGGAATGTTCTGCTTTTTATGATTATTATATGGCTCTTCTCATAAAGAGGCCAAACGTTCATGTTCTCAGCTTCTGCTCTAAGACTTCAGCTCTGTCATTTTCTCCTTTCAGCTGAGGTCACGCTGCTCAGTCATGTTTTCGAGCATGCTCAGAACGGGAGAGGGGGAAGCAGGAAGTCCCAGTACTGTTTCCTCTTCCTCATTCTTTCATCTCGTTCTATTTTCTCCTTTTTATGGCTCATGCAAAGACGTGTACCCTTCGCCGGGGTCAAACGGAGGATGAGGTCCTCACGGAAACACGAACACAAAAAAAACATTCGCGGCTAATGCTTCGGGGGTCTTCATTGACCTGATGCTGAACTCTGTGTGACCTTTGAACTTCATTGTGACTGGCTGTGAATGTCACGCTGGTGGAGTCACTGACCACATGTGGTGCTCTTGCACATAAAATAAAAGTTATTAGTACTGATAATCTTATGTTAAATCAAAACTATGCACAATAACTTTACTCATACCACTTTCTGCAGCTTAAGACACATTCTTATTGTATTAATGACTCATATTTTTATTGAAAAATGAATAACCACCATCATGGGACTCCTTTTTTCCGAAGCATATTGTAGTGGACTTGTTTTTGATTGCATTTAAGCTGTTTTGTTCATGCATTTGGTTTCTAAAATTATTTAATAATTAATAATATTAATCATATTTATTTTTACTTATGGATTGAATGGGATCTGACCCGTCCCAAGTTGTAATCAAACATGGCTCCGATGCTCATCTCTGTTGTTCAGACAGTGTTCGATACCTTTTTAATGTAGGACACTGCAAACATGAATAATGCAGGTGTGACAGATGGAGGCTGTCCTGTACTCAGGCTTGACCAGCTGCCGGTGTGTCCACTAGGATGCGCACGACTGCTCATTCTTACTAGTTGACTAGTTGGTGGGTCAATGTTTACCTTAATGAGGCACAAATGCTGTTTTTGGGAAGGCTATGTACTTTGCTTACTTGGAAAATATTTTGGTAACATTTTATGGTAATACTTTACAATAAGGCTCATTTGTTAACATTAGTTAATATATTAACTAACATGAACTAACCATGAGCAATACATTTGTTACTGTATTTATTAATTTTTATTAATGTTAGTTAATACAAATCCAGCTGTGTGTTCATGTTAGTTCACAGTGCATTAACTAATGTTAACAAATACAACTCTTGATTTTAAAGTGTATTAGTAAATGTTGAAATTAACATTAACTAAGATTAATAAATGCTGTATAAGTATTGTTCATTCTTAGTTCATGTTAACTAATGAACCTTATTGTAAATTATTACCCATTTTATTATACGGTTTGTTGGTTTAATGGTTGTTCAGTGTGTTAATATTAATGCACTTTACTTGGTATTATTATTTAACAATGAGTAATTCCTTTGCAGCATTTATTATACTAATAAACCTACTAATAAGTAGGTTTATGTTAATAATTTCTATATGCACATTATTATGTATATTATGCAGAATGTAAATGAATAAACATTGATTAATAGTATATTTATACATGAACATCAGTACTTTAAAACATTTTTACCAATACATTAATACTAATTGTCCTGGATTAGGGCCAAGCAATAATAAAAAAATAAAACCATCTCGAGATTAAAGTTGTTAAATTTCGAGAAAAAAATCGAATAAAATGTTGAGAATAAAGTCATTAAATTACGAGAAAAAAATCGTTAGATTTCGAGAAAAAAGTCGAGATAAAATGTTGAGAATAAAGTCATTAAATTACGAGAAAAAAGTATAAATTATGAGAACAAATTCGTAATTTAATGACTTTTTTCTCATAATTTAATGAGTTTATTCTCAACATTTTATTTTGACTTTTTTCTCTAAATTTAACGATTTTTTTTCTCGAAATTTAACAACTTTAATCTCAAGATGGTTTTATTTTTTTATTATTGCTTGGCCCTAATCCTCTTCTGTACATATGTGACCCTGGATCACAAAAACAGACATAAGGGTCAATGTTTTTAAATTGAGATATATCTTAAACATATATCATATATATTATGTTTAAAATAAAATAAAAAAGCTGTCTTAAAATATAAGTAAAAATTATATGATCGGTGAGTCATAATAGCATGTTTTTACATTAATTTAACTTTTCAAATTGTAAAGTTATACAAACTTTAACATATCAAGTCAGTTTAATATAATTTAAGTGGAAATGACTTGTACAGCCACGTTAATTGTACTTAAATTTAAGGCAGCAATTTTTTTTTTTTTTTTTTTACTGTGTGTGTGTATATATATATATATATATATATATATATATATATATATATATATATATATATATATATATATATATATATATATATATATAAGACTGTTCTATACTACACCAAACATTAAGATTAAAACCTGTTTCTTCACAAAAAAACGAATCAATTTGTAGAACTCCTACTTTACAATGGACAAAAGATAAGCTTATTTTTCTCTCATGCATGTGTGCTGACTGATGAAATGTTCACTTCCTGGTTCTGCTTGTGCACAGGTAGCATTTTTCCTAACAGAACTCTTCTTTGTCTCTGTGCAGGAGTTCGAGGCCTAATAAAACTCGTCCGGCTGACGTGGATCCTCCTTCAGTCCTGCAGTGATCTGGAAGGTGAGTGTTTGCTCAGTTATTCACACTTACACCACAGTTTATTCCAGTGAATCACTATCGTCATGAGTGAGAGGAGTGTTCTGGATGAACGAGTGTGTGTGCGAGAGAGACAGGGCGACGGCAGCAGCGGAAAGGCGGCTGTGTGTTTGGCCCTCCTGAAGGGAGGAGAGTTACTCTGGAATCGCTCCACTGTGAACTGCTTTACCTCTTTTCATTTCTCTTTCATTTTCTCCCTTTTCTCCTGCTCTATGCTGACACAGGAGAAGCAATGCATGCAGGGTAAGCTCAGACTCTGTTCTCTTGTGTTCGTTGTCTTGTGTTTATTGTGTGGAGTAATGAGATGTTTATATGGGCTTAACAAAATGTCTTTCTTCAAATCGCTTTCATTACTATATAAGCTCATAGTTAGTGATTTGAACAAACTTGTAACACTTAGTGTTGAACTTCAGTGTGTAGCTTATCCTACACTATTTGTGCTCCAGATGAGAATGATTCCTCATATCATGTCTTGTTGATGAGACGTGTGCTGTTACTTCTCTAAGCGATGAGATGTATAAATTTGGACTACTGGTTGAGGGGGGGAAAAAAAGAAAAGAGATACCTGAGCAATATCTATTCTACAGACTTAAGGATTGGGTTGGGCCAATAAGTAACCACACATATCACACTAAAAACTGGGGCTGCACCATTTAGGGAAAAATCTAATTGGAATTTTAATAATTGAAAATGAAAATAAAAATATTATTTTTTTGCTGACACAAATTTAAAAATTTTATTTATTCATTCATTTAAAAATGCTCCATGCTGTTTGTAGGGCTGCACCATTTGGCCAAATATGTTGTGATATATATAAATGTCTCTAAAATACTTATTAAAAAAGAATATTAATAATGATTATTTTAATGATGATCAATTATTAAAATTATTAAATAAAATTGTTATAACAAAATAAGAAATATTACTGTTTTAATTTCACTGTAAAATAAAATGTAGTATTTAAGAAAATAATAATAATAATAAAATTATTAAATAATGTTATTACAATAAGAAATATTTTATATATATATATATAATACGGTAAAAATTCACTGGGAGTATTTAAGAAAATTAATATGATAATAAATTTACTGATATTTGATTTTAAATGTTAGTCACAGTGGAATAAAATGCACAACTCATTTTTTTATGGAATATTGCAGTGTTTGTTATAAATGATTTATAGGTGCACTTTTTTTTTTTTTTTTTTTTTTTTTTTTTTTTTAAATGTGCCCCATAATCTTTAATCAAAGACATTAACTGCGTCTGAAATCGAATACTTCCCTACTATATAGTAGGTAAAAAACAGTACGCTAACAAAGTAGTATGTCCGAATACATACACTGTAAAAAAGAATGGTTGGTTTAACTTAAAAAAGTAAGTTACCTGGTTGCCTTAAAATTGAGTTAATTGAAATGAATACAATTTAATACAATGTTAATTGTGTTCATTAATACAATGGAGATTGGTTTAATCAACAAAAACTCAAAATATTGTTATCTGAACCACGTGAATTAAGTTGATTTTGACAAAAGAAAAAATGTGATAAATCATGAAAATAATTTTTTACAGTGTAGTATTCGAAAAACAGTAGGCAAAGTACCTAGATGATCTACTACTTCTGGTGAGATTCTGAAGTGTGCATTCGATGGACAACACAGTAGAGGATTTATGAATATCAGTGAAGCGACACAACTGACGCAGTAAGTGTCATGACAGTAACAACATTTGTATACGAGCGTATGGGACGCTCAAGGGGGTTCAGGTGTAGTGCACCAAAGATGGGGTGTGTGTGTTTCCGGTAAGAGAAACAGGAGAGGGAATCCCAGTTTAACTCGTTTAATCAAGGAGGTTTGTATATGTTACTTCACACATGTGGTCTATAATAAACAGAAAAGAAATAAGGAAAACAGTTGTAAATATATCAGGAATTGACAAACATTCAGTTATTAAGTAATATTAATTAACATATATAGTTTAACTGCGTGCTGATGATATTAATAATTAAATAAACAATGAAAACAGATCGCATGATCGTTGCGTATGCTCAATATTACAAAGAAATTATGCAATGTCTTCAATTTCAACATTTTCAAAAAAACACTGAACAAACTGGGCGATATGCAACTAGTAAGTGAACATAATATCCATACTTCAATGGAAAAACACTTATTTTCAAGATCAAAGTCCGATATGAAAACACCCTGGTTTCACTTTGTGACGCAGTTTCAAATGCGCTCAATCCACGGGCAAATATCAACATTCAGAACGATAATATCAATCACAAAGTTAGAATACAGTTGAAAACTCACCAGCAATCATTCACGCACAGGAGAAAACATATACAAAGTGGAATAAACAGTCCAGCCAGCCTGATTCATATTCGTGATTTAGCTGCCGATTCTGCACGTCCACGCCCCGAATGAGCTGCGTATATTACATACCACTAGGGGGCGAGTTAGGGCTTTCTCACACAGCCGCCCCCAAATGTGAGTAAGGACATTTGAAATAGTGAGAAACCCTAACTAATTGGCAGGCTCAACAGGGTCATCATCAGAAAGCTTAGGGAGTGGGACTATACGGGATACAGGTCTCACATATGTACGATTGTGTACCTGAACTTCAACTGTTCTGGTACGTCCATCAAGTCCAGGGAAAATATTTGTCACTTTACCTACTGGCCAACATGCACGTGGAAGTTGTGAGTCCACTATCAGTACCACCTGGTCTAGACCAATATCTCCTCCATCTTTACGCCACTTCTGTCTTTCTTGCAGATTCGGGAGGTAGTAATGGATGAACCTAGACCAGAAATGGTCAGCAAGTACCTGGCTATGTTTCCATCTTCTGGTTCCCAAAAGATTACTTGAATCATAGAGAACTTGTGGAAGCGAGGAATCGTGTCGACCCATTAGGAGAATGCTAGGTGTAACTGGGTCTAGATCCGACACGTCTGAGGACACGTATCCCAAAGGCTTGGCATTTAGGAGGCCCTCTACCTCAGTGAGCACAGTACGCAGTACAGTTTCAGTCACTGTTTGATCCTTCAGTACTACCTTTAGGGCCTGCTTTACTGACTTAACTTCCCGTTCCCAAGCTCCCCCGAAATGAGGGGCACCAGGTGGAATAAATTTGAATGAAATCTGTTGTTCTGCGAGTTGTTCCTTTAGTTGAGGCATCATGGCTTCATAGGCTGCTCTCAACTCTTTGTCTCCACCAACAAAGTTGGTACCATTATCGGAAAGAAGCTCAAATGGTTTCCCTCTTCGAGCTATGAATCTGCGGAGAGACATCAAGAATGCATCTGTGTCAAGGCTCTCTAAGAGATCAAGGTGGAGACAACGGGTGGTCAGACATTTGAATACTATTCCCCATCTTTTCTCTGTTCGTCGGCCAATCTTCACTGTGAATGGACCAAAGCAATCCATTCCAGTGGAATAGAATGGGGGTTTGTACAGACGTAGACGTGCTGGTGGGAGGTCGGCCATTTTGGGTATATTAGGCTTGGCACGCCATTTCTGACAGTCCATACACATATATTGATGCTTCTTGATAGCTTCCCTTCCTCGCAGAATCCAGTATCGTCTTCTCAGCTCGGCAAAGACTCTTTCTGGCCCAGGATGTAAAAGGGAGGCATCATAGTCCTTGATCAGAAGCTTGGTTAGGTTGTGTTGCGGATCAAGCACAATGGGATGTATTGCATCCAATTCCATATGCTTAGCATGTCTTAGTCTCCCTCCAACCCTGATAAGTCCACTATCTTTGTCGTACTCGGGGGATAAGGATGCTAATCTGCTGTTGGATGGTAATGGTCGTTCAGAGGCGAGAGCCTTAAACTCCTCAGGAAAGGAATCTTTCTGAGCCTTTTGTAGTAGGAGCTTCTCTGCTGAGATGTAACTGTCTGGATCAGCTGTTGGCTGTATGGAAGATGTAGCCGCCCCATGAAGGGATGTCACTGTAGCCTTTAGTAGCTCAGTCCAGGTACTAAATTGGTCGACATCAGGAAGGGGAATGTCTGAACTAGTGCATATATGCAGGCAAATTGCTGACTTTTTCAACTCTGCCTCTGGTTCAGGTTCATCTGCTGGCAAAGTGGGCCAATATGATTCTTGCTGATGCAGGAAATTTGGTCCATTAATCCATCGACAAGGTGGGGTTAAATCCTTTAACGACTGTCCTCTTGTTATGAAATCAGCAGGGTTGTTCGCTGAATCAACATACCTCCAGGAATCAACATCGGTAAGTGTCTGAATTTCGGCCACCCGTGTCCCGACAAAGACTTTGTATCTGCATGAGTCAGATTTAAGCCACTGGAGGACGGTCGATGAGTCTGACCAGAGAATGACATGATTAATGTCAACAGTTAGTTCAGCTTGAAGGATATTAGCCACCTGCGCGCCGGTAAGTGCCGCACTAAGCTCCAGCCGAGGGATCGTCATTTGCTTACGAGGTGCCACTCGTGAACGGGCTAACACAAATGAGACATGCACATGTCCTTCATTGTTTTCTGTGCGCATGTAGGCCACTGAGCCATAAGCCCTCTCCGATGCATCGCAGAATATATGTAAATCCCGATTAAGGATTTCTCCATGCCCCTCAAATGGAGTGTAACATCTTGGGATTGCGATCTGATTCAAACTTTGAAGCTCTTGTTGCCAGTCTTGCCATCTGGTTAACAGGCTCTCAGATGTGATTGGGTCATCCCACCCAAGATTGTTCTTCCACAAATCCTGGACCAGCACTTTGGCTCGGGTAGTAAATGGAATTAGATAACCCAGGGGGTCATATTGTGATGCCAAAACTCTGTAGACATTACGCAGAGTGGGTTCAAGGCATTCGGATTGACTGGGTTTGTAGCTGAATGAGTCTCTGAGGCAGTTCCATAGTAGCCCAAGTGTACCTTCCAGAAGGTCAGTACTCTTTTGTGATAGCCAGAGTTCACTATTCTGTGATCTTGCTTCAGAGGGAAGATGCTGGATTACCTCGGGTCTGTTGCTGGCCCATTGGCGGAGCTCGAATCCACCTGTGAGCAAAAGTTGCCGTAGGTCATCTACTAATGCTCTAGCTTCAGCAACTGTTTGAAGGCTATGTAGACAGTTGTCTACGTAAAAGGAACTTTTGACTGTTCTGACTAGAGCTGGGTCTACTTGCGGGTGGGTCTGAGCGATTTCCTGGAGTGCATATATGGCACAACATGGACTGCACGTTGTGCCAAATGGCAAGACTTGCCATTCGTAGATCTTAGGCTGTTCTGTCCTCTGCATGTCTCTCCACAGAAAGCGCACGATAGGCTTATCAATTGGCAAGAGGCGAACCTGGTGGAACATGCCTTTCACATCTCCGCTGATGGCGACAGGGTATTCGCGGAACCTCAGCAAGACACCAAGTAAAGACGGACCAAGAACGGGCCCAGGCAGGAGGATGTCATTTAGAGCTTGGCCTTGGTATGAAAAAGAACAGTTGAAAACTATTCTGTCCTTGTGGTTATGCGTCACCATATGGTGAGGGATGTACCATGACTCAGGAGACTGCTCGGCTTCTTGAGTTGATATCTCTGTCACATAGCCAGCTTCTTGCAGTTTCCTCATTTCGGAACAGTAAGACTCAGCTCGCCTAGGGTCTTTAACAAGTTTACGCTCAGTGCTTCGAAGGTTCGCCATTACTGCTTCTTTAGGGGCTTTAAGAAGTTCAGCATTGGGTCGTCTAAGCAAGGGAGTGGCATAACGCATAACTCCGCTGACTTCTACCCTTGTTGTATGTGTCTGGAGAAGAGCAAGGGCATACTGGTCTTGTTTGGAACGAGTGGCTGTCTTCTCATTAACGTACGGCAGAGTATCAATTTGCCAGAGGCGTTCCACGTTCTTTAATAACTCTGTATTCTGTGTGGTTGTGGTTATGTGGAAACACTGTGTGGGGGAAAGAGTGGTTTGACTGAGCCCAATGGGACCTTGGAGGGTCCAACCAAGTCTGGTACAGACAGCAATCGGTCCTTTGGCGGGTCCCATGCACACTGGCTGAACAGGAGTAATCAGGTGAGGCATGTCAGACCCGATGAGCAATAGAGGTTGAGCTCGGTCTATCAAGGGCAATGGCAAGGACCTAATATGCTCATACTTGCGCTGAAGAGCAGATACAGGGTAAGAATGTTCGGAAAGTCTCAAGTTATCTGCGGTGAAAGCATGATGAATCAGGTATTTCCGGCCTGGTTTGTGCAAGGGTGACACATGAAGGGAAACAGTGGCTCCATGCAGATTAACTACGTCCTGATGAACAGTGCGTAGAGTGAGTGTTTCAGGTTCAGTAGGGAGATTCAGCTGGTCTACAGCCTGTGACAGAACAATACTACGCTCTGAACCATCATCCAGCACAGCGTATGTTTCCATGACTTTCTCTTGATTGTGCAGTAAGACCTTGATTATCTTCAACATTACCCTTTGAGATCGGTTGGGCCGGTCTAAATAGACCTGAGGGGTCGGAACATTGACCAACAGCACACTCTTGTGGATCTGTAAGGCTGCATCATGCAGTATGGTCAGATGTAACTCTTTACAATTTGTACAGGTTCTTTTCAGAGTACAACTGTCTGGAGTATGCATTCGCCCACATTTCCAACAGCGCTTCTCTTTGGATATCCACTGTACTATTTGCTCTGTGGTCAGTATCTTGAACTTGGGACAGGCATTAAGGAAGTGGTCTTTAGTGTTACAGTATGGGCAGAAGGGTTGAAACTTAGAAGGGGTCTTAGATTTCATCTGTCCCTGCAAGACTGAATTAGCCTCAGCTGAATACAAGATAGACGTGGATCTCTCTTTTGGGCGAGAAGGTACTGACCTTTGCTGCTCTTTCTTGACAGATCTGGCATTGTCAGCCTGATACAGGGTAGCTGCTTTATTGGAGATGCGCTTCGCCTGTGACTTCATCTGCAGCCATGCAGACAGATCAGGTAATGTATAGGTGCGATCTGTGCCAGTTTGCAGAATGCCTCGGCTGAAACAGTACTCGACGAACCCATCGCGATATGATGGTGGCATCTTGCTTAACAAGCGATCAACATGAGAGCCACAGCGCAGCTCGTATCCATTTGGGCCCTCCAACGTTCTAAGCATCCCTACTAGTGTTTGGATAGATAATGAAAAGGAGTCAAACGCTTCTGCATCACCGAATTTGACTACTGGTGCATTCAGTATGACACCTAATTCGGACTGTACCAGCTGACGAGGTTGGCCATATTTATCCTGGAGTGCTTGTAATGCGGTTGTGTATGGCTTGGGGTCATGCATGTATGCTTTGGCCAACTGGAGAGCGCTAGGAAGTTTTAAGTGACTTAAAAGGACCTGATATTTGTAATGTTCACTCAAATGAGGCTGGTTATTCATTACATTGTCTAAGGCCATCTTCAGTAGTGCAAAGTCACTTTCCCGGCCAGTGTCAAAGTATGGGATAGCTGGCTTGGGGACACCATAAGCTGAGGCAGCTAGCATTTCCAGACCAGGTGGTTGGGCTGGGGAGGGGTACAATGCTGCCTGACTATGAGAGGCGGCAGGTGAGGGAACAGGATATGGTAATGCTGTCCAAAGAGGGCTAGGATTCGTGGTTTGGTAGGACTGAGTATGTACGGGAGCCCCTAACGTCACAGGAACCGTAGGTGGGGCTGTAGGTAGAACACTAACAAAGGGTGTCTGACTATAGGTGACAGAGGTGTCTGAGTAATGGTGCGGTCTGGCCACCGCAGCTGGGTTAAAGAGTAAAGGAGCAGCATAATCTGGCCTAGACATGAAGGTGGGCTGTGCAGTAACTAGCGAAGCCGATGACCTTGTAACTATGCTGGGCTGGGTTACTTCTGCAGCTGAGGTGACAGAAATGAACGGGGGTTCAGCTACTGAAGCAGTAATGTGTGCAGCAGGTAATATAGGGGAAGGCATTACTGATGTCGCAGGTATAAAGTTAACATGGCAAGGGGTAGAATGACTAGGCATTACATGGTCGGATGATTTAAGATCATCGATAGCAGCAACTCTGTGCTGTCGAGCGCTTACCTCAATCAGAGGATCAACAGCATGGCTGGACTGTGAATCAGGAACATTAACATCTTGAGATTCCTGTTTAAGAAGTGCACAAACATATTTAGCAGCCTCAAGCTCAGTTTGAACCTTTTTGAGACGCCGCCGGGTCTCTACCTGCTTAGCGAGCAACTCTCTAGCCTTAGTGGCTTGTTCCTGTCTATACTGCGCTTCTCTAGCCTGAGCATCAAGTCTCTCACACTCTTTATCAACAATGGAATCCTCTTCAATCTGCTGCTGAAGCTCTTCCAAGTCTAGAGTCTTTAGCCTTTCCTCCAACATGGCGGCTTGAAGATCAGAGAGTCCATGTCTGGGAGATCTGCGTTGTGCACTGCGATGGGATCTGGATGAAGTACTGGAAACCGTGCCAGAAGAAACAGATCTAGACGCATGTCTTGATGGTCTGGATGGTCTCTGCGAAGACGAATCAGCAGGAGGTGGCTCTGGATGTAGGTTTGGTGGGAGCTGGACATCATAATCGGCCCAGATGGACAGGAAGGTGTCTCTCTCTTGGAGGACGAGGTCGAACAACAGGTTCATTTGCACTGGGAGTTGCACTGGGAGTTTCAGGATCCATCTTGATACATGCACTCCGGCTCGAAGGACCATATACGAGCGTATGGGACGCTCAAGGGGGTTCAGGTGTAGTGCACCAAAGATGGGGTGTGTGTGTTTCCGGTAAGAGAAACAGGAGAGGGAATCCCAGTTTAACTCGTTTAATCAAGGAGGTTTGTATATGTTACTTCACACATGTGGTCTATAATAAACAGAAAAGAAATAAGGAAAACAGTTGTAAATATATCAGGAATTGACAAACATTCAGTTATTAAGTAATATTAATTAACATATACATAGTTTAACTGCGTGCTGATTGATATTAATAATTAAATAAACAATGAAAACAGATCGCATGATCGTTGCGTATGCTCAATATTACAAAGAAATTATGCAATGTCTTCAATTTCAACATTTTCAAAAAAACACTGAACAAACTGGGCGATATGCAACTAGTAAGTGAACATAATATCCATACTTCAATGGAAAAACACTTATTTTCAAGATCAAAGTCCGATATGAAAACACCCTGGTTTCACTTTGTGACGCAGTTTCAAATGCGCTCAATCCACGGGCAAATATCAACATTCAGAACGATAATATCAATCACAAAGTTAGAATACAGTTGAAAACTCACCAGCAATCATTCACGCACAGGAGAAAACATATACAAAGTGGAATAAACAGTCCAGCCAGCCTGATTCATATTCGTGATTTAGCTGCCGATTCTGCACGTCCACGCCCCGAATGAGCTGCGTATATTACATACCACTAGGGGGCGAGTTAGGGCTTTCTCACAATTTGAATATTTCATACTACCTATATTCATACTATATAGAACATACTTTTTAATGGTCACTAAGTAAGTTAAAATTCAAATGTAGTACCTATTCAGTATGTGATTTCAGGTGCACCGATTAACTTTTCCTCACCCTCGCAAAGACATCTCATCTCTTTAGCGCTCCATTTATAAGCATGCATGATTAGTATTCTGCATTCTACAAGTTTCTTTTCCTAGCATTTTTTCATTTTCTTTTTTTGTTTCATCTTGCCATCTTGGTTTATTAAGGTGTAGGCGTCTTTGTTTGGCTTAGACCGGTCGAGTTCAGTTCCTGTGAATTGTTTGGCTCTTGGGATGCTCCGTTCAGGAACAGGAGCAGCTGGAAGAATAAGTCGTGCTCTACATGTGAGGGCGTTTATGGGAAATATGCACACCCCGTGGACTAGTGATAAATGTGGCTTTGTAGAAAATTAGTTACTGGATTAGGTTTTGGACATTGCAAGTTTTCTTTGAAGTCTGTGACTCTCAAGAAAATGGGCTGTTGCTGCTTTCATCGTAACTCAAGAGGGAATATTCACCTCCAATCCACGTGCTCTTGTGAAAGCGTGGCCTTCTCAGGCTCAAAACAGATTCTGTCAGTTTCCCGGTGGAGTGTGAGAGCAATCGGCTCCTTCAGATGGTGTGAAAACTCATCTCACAGTCTGGAGAAGTGTCTCTTTAGTGAAGTGCCTACTGCTTCACTTCACTTTTACTTTTACTTTAGCCTCTTCCTGATTTAAGCTTACGACCATACTGGTCAGAAGTACATTTTTAGCTAAATATTTAATTAAATGTACTTTTCAGATCTGTTATACTGTATATTTATGCATACATGTATACATATATACACACATACACACACAATGCATAAATATACAGTATATATAATATTAGATTTATTGTACACTTACTCATTCAGGTTTAATGCCATACCCTTATTAAAGGGATAGTTCACCCAAAAATGAAAATTTTATGTTTATCTGCTACCTCCAGTGCATCGAAGATGTAGGTGACTTTGTTTCTTCATAGAACACAAATGATGATTTTTACTTCAACCGTTGTGGTCTGTCAGTCAAATAATGGGAGTGAATGGGAATCGGAACAATAAGATCGAAAAAACGTGCATGACAAATCCAAATACCCTGCAGTTCGTGACACATATGTCCTGGCTCTGACAACGGCAGTAACATCTCGCGCATATACTTCAATGAGTGCTAGACACACTGCCGTTGTCAGAGCGCATCAGACCTCATAGCGAGTGTGAACGCAGTTGGACATTGTGGTGTATTAGAGGTAAAAAATTATATAAATACTGTTCGGTTTCTTGCACAAACCGATCGTTTCGTGTCTAAGGACATCAATGTGTCGTCACGAGCCGCAGGGTTTATTTGAATTTGTCTTTGCACGTTTTTTGACTCTTATTGTTCAGTTCCCTTACTCCCATTATAAGACTGACAGACAGCAGCGGTTGCAGTAAAAATCATATTTGTGTTCTATGAAGAAACAAAGTCACCTACATCTTGGATGCCCTGGGGGTAACAGATAAACATAAAATTTTCATTTTTGGGTGAACTATCCCTTTAAGTTTATTCAATAAGCCTCATCTTTTTTTTTAATGAAAAATATAGATAATAGAAATTATATTATATGATAGCTGAGCTACTGTTCAAAGCTTGGTCAGTAAGATTTTCATTTTTTTTTTTTTTTTAATAATACTTCTATTCAACAATGATGCACTAAATTTATCAAAATTGGCAGTAAAGATATTTATAATGTTACAAGAAGGTTTAAGTTCTTTTGAACTTTCTATTCATCAAAGAATCCTGTAAATGTATCACCATTTCCATAAATATGTGAAGCAGCACATCTGTTTTCAACATTAATAATAATCAGAAATGTTTCTTAAACAGAAAATCAGCATATTAGAATGATTTCTGAAGGATCATGTGACACTGAAGACTGGAGTAACGATGCTGAAAATTCATCTTTGATCACAGAAATAAATTAAATTTCAAAATATATTCAAATAGAAAAGTTATTTTAAATTGTAGTAATATTTCAATAGATTTTACAGTTTCTGATACGTAGAGAATTCTTTTAAAAACTGTATATTTTGAAAATATTGTATTCAAAAGAAGAACTTTTAATTTGTAAAATATGGGAGAGCTTGTCCTTGTCTTTTGGCTTTTTTCTTATTCCTTTTTTGTGCAAATTAGTGAAAAATGAGCCCATGTTGTTAACTGACGTGTCAGGAATAATGATGACGATGTTGTGCGTATGAGTTCAGGAGAGAACAACCTTGTAATTGACACAGTCTGCAATTAGTGCAGAAACATTAAAAATAATGTCTTTAAATGTCACTGCAAGCATCCTTACTCTCTTGCATTTTGCTCTACAGTGCCGCCCACTCTGTTCTGGAGGAATTCTTGGGACAGTGTCATCTCTTCTGATTGGCTGACGCTTTCCGGTCCATCCTGCTCATGAGGTAACCCCGGCTGTCATTGTTGATGCCCGTGGCTGGGCCGTGATGGGGCAGAGGGTGTCGGGTGTGGTGAAATCCGCAGATGAGCCGGATACGGGCGATCTGGCGTATCCGCCAGTGTGCGCGTCGCTCCGTAGTCGCGGCGTCCCCTTACCTGTTCGTCTAGAGCTGCTGTTGGACATGCCTCCGGCGGGACCGGAAACCCAGCTGCAGCACTCCGTGGAACCCGGACGACCGCTCGCTGAACCTCTTCATCAAAGACGACGACCGGCTCACGTTCCACCGCCACCCGGTGGCCCAAAGCACGGACTGTGTGAGGGGAAAAGTCGGCTTCACCCGTGGCTTGCACGCATGGACTTTGCGATGGCCCGTGCGGCAGCGCGGGACGCACGCCGTGGTCGGGGTCGCAACATCTTTGGCTCCGTTGAGAGCCGTCGGATATTCCGCCCTAGTTGGCAGCGATGCCGAATCCTGGGGTTGGGACTTGGGACGAGGCCGACTGTACCACGACAGGAAGAGTCAGACCGGCCCAGCGCCGTCGTACCCAGAGTTTATTGAAGAGGAGGATGAGGAAGGGACGTTCTCGGTGCCTGAAGAGGTTCTGGTGGTGCTGGACATGGACGAAGGCACACTCGGATTCTGTGCTGACGGGAACTACTTGGGTGTGGCGTTTCGTGGACTGAAAGGGAAGAGGTTGTACCCGATCGTCAGCGCCGTGTGGGGTCACTGTGAAGTCAGCATGACCTACGTCAACGGATTAGACCGTATGTATAATTTTCAGGTTTTGCTACTTCTGTTTTTCTTCCTTTCCCATATTTCCCATCATCCCATTTCCATAGGCAGTGCATGCTAATTTGAAGCAAGCTCTTTAGATTTAAAGGGGCTATATGTAAGAAGTTCCATGTATTAATCCCTTTTTTTTATTGCCAATGTGTGAACAGCTTGTAACGAAACTTAAAATGAGGCCTTCCCTGAATCCTTAGGTTGTCTATGAAAGCCTGTAGACTGATTTTTATGTGAAGGACTCGGGATGTTTTTACTGGGAAAATCAAGAGGATGTGACATTTACTAGACTCAAATATACTTTATAAACAAACTATCATAACAGTGTAATTTTAATCGCCTCATCTGTTAACATGATGTCAGAGAATCTCAGAGCTGGTGCAAACATATCCCCATCGCTACTGATCAGATGCTTTTTTTAACTGCTGCTTTCTCACCGCTGACTTTGTTTTTTTTGGTTATTGACAAAAAAGCGTGCAGCACATATTTACATGTTAATCTAAACGTCGCTTTCAGCAGAGTTAATGATGTTGATATGTTTAACAGTATTTCGCTGTAAGTATAACGGGGCATTGAATCACATTCAGTCGATGGGAGCACGGGCACAAGCAACAAGTTGCTGGCTGCAGTTCACTTAATGGCCACTGGTGTCGCTAATATCAAGGGTTTCTGAATTCTACATATAGCCCTTTTAAAGGATTAGTTCACTTTGAAATGAAAATTACCCCAAGATTTACTCTCCCTCAAGCCATCCTAGGTGTATATGACTTTCTTCTTTCTTTCTGAGAAATATTAATAAATATCGTGACGCATCCAAGCTTTATAATGGCAGTGAATGGGGGTCACTAGTACGAGCTGAAGAAAGTGTCTCCATCCACATCCATCCATCATAAATATGTGCTCCACACGGCTCCAGGGGTTAATAAAGGCCTTCTGAAGTGAAATGATGCATTTGTGTTAAAAAAAAAAAAAATCCATGTTTAAAACAAGTTATGAAGTCAAATATTGAGCTTCCGCCAGACCACCTTTTGTATTCAAGTTAGTCTAAAGCTAAAGAAACAGTCTGTGTCCATTGTACACTATGCAATATTTTCTGTAAAAACTGATTTGAAAGCTCAAATCTGCACTGTCTCTGACTTTAATTCAGACTGTAAATCACAAATCTGGGCAGAAGGCGTGTGGTGTATTTCAGCCTTTAGCTGAGGTGCTGTTGCTTCATGATGCGAGTAATTGCGCAACCACTCATAGTAACTGGGAACAACATGTTTACGTGCAGCTCATCTAGTGCTTTTTTTGTAATGGCAGATTTGAAAAATTATGTACCTATGAAATTATTCCCATATTGTTGGTGTGACGCACATGAGCATGTTTCCAAACATTTGTTTCTGAAGATTGCTATTTAATGGGCATTGCAACACCGACCATGAATTTACAAAAGGATTAAAGAAACGTTTAAAGAGGCCATATCCTACATTTAGTTGCATTAGTATTTATTTCCCTCCTAAAGCCTACTTCCAGATGATCTAAATATAAATGAATATGCAAGTCACACTTAATGAATAAATAATGCCTGTGATCAATTTCATACATTTTAGCAGATGCTGTGCTGCATGATCTTTTCTCTTCACTAACATCAATTTTCTTTAACATTTTTGCTTGTATCTTTAAATCAGTGGGTGTTTTGGTGATTTTTAGTGGATGTTCAATACCATTAAAAAATTTGGGGTCGGTAAGGTTTTTAATGTATTTGAAGAAGTCTCTTCTGCTCACCAAGGCTGCATTTATCTGATCAAAATACTGTGAAAACAGTAATATTGTGAAATATTTTTACAATTTGAAAGAACTGATTTCTGTTTGAATATATGTTAAAATGTAATTTCTGTGATCAAAGCTGAATTTTCAGCATCATTAGCGTTTCAGTGTCACATGATCCTTCAGAAATCATTCTATGATGATGATTTGCTGCTCAAACATTTCTATTTTTGTACAAATCGTGATTTTTTTTTTTTTTTTTTTTTTTTTTTTTTTCCAGAATTCTTTGATGAATAGAAAGTTCTTAAGAACAGCATTTAATTTAAATCTTTAAATCTTTTGTACCATTATAAATGCCTTTACTGTCACTTTTGATAAATATAATGCATCCTTGCTAAATAAAAGTACTAATTTCTCTAAAATAAATTACTGATCCCAAACTTTTGAATGGTAAGTCTACTAATGTCCCACAACACTTTCATCTTCAGTCGTATATGTCTGTAGTTTAATCATTTATAAATAAATTGTGGATCAAATTAAATTGCAAAGATGTTTTACAAAAATTCCCACTTAGGGATGCACATTTTGCACATTATGAACATTTTGGCAGATATCGATAATTCTTTATATTTAAAAGCCGATAACCGATATATATGGCTGATAAATCTAAATCCAAATTTTTATATAATTTGAGAGCCTGATTACAAAATCAAAAGTCTCTCCATTAAAAGCCATGCCCAAAGCCCACAATTATAATGTTCTCATTATAATTTTATGTAGTAAATATGATTTTGCACTTAAAGGATTAGTTCACTTTCAAATACAATTTTCCTGATAATTTACTCACCCCCATGTCATCCAAGATGTCCATGTCCTTCTTTCTTCAGTCCGAAAAGAAATTAAGGTTTTTGATGAAAACATTTCAGGATTATTCTCTTTGTAGTGGACTTCAAGTGGAGCTCCAAACGGTTGAAGGTCAAAATTACAGTTTCAGTGCAGATTCAAAGGGCTTTAAATGATACCAAGACGAGGAATAAGGGTCTTATCTAGAGAAACGATCTGTCATTTTCGAAAAAAATGTAAATCTTTATGTAAACAAATGATCGCCTTCCAAGTGGTTCCGCCAAAACCGCACTTTCGTATTCTTCAAAAAGCTTAGGCTGTATGTCCTACGCCTTCCCCATTCTACTTGCGGAAAAAAAACGGAACTGGTGCTGCGTTCGTTCCGTAAGTTGAATAGGGAAGCCGTAGGTGGTTTTGGTTACATTTAGTTACAGTTTACAAATGATCCATTATTTATCGGCTTTAATATATTGGCCAAATTTTCTTATCGGGCCGATAATGATAACATTAAAAATGAACATATATCGGCCAATACCGATATTGTGGCCGATATATCGTGCGTCCCTAATTCCCACCTTTTTCTATTATTTTCTATTATTCTATATATAAATCTTGTGAATGTCTTTTTTTTTTTTTTTTTATGGTTCTTTTGCTGTTTGTAGTGTCACAACCATGAATCCTTCAGCTTATCTAGAATCAATGTTGAAGTCCTGACGAGTGTTTTTCACATGATTGGATGAGGTCTTTGACCCTAACTGACCTCTGCTCTGTCCCGCAGCTGAACCCCTGCCACTGATGGAGCTGTGCAGGAGGGCGGCGCGACAGGCTCTGGGTCGCCACCGAATCCATCACATCCAGTCTCTTCCACTGCCACAGACGCTCAAGAACTACCTGCAGTACCAATGAGACACACACAGCCAAAAAACCCACCTGCGGTCACTGGACACGTGCTCGGAAATGATCTGCGCTGCTGGTGACCTCAGGACTGTAGAAGCTTTGTGCTGTGCACAGATGTTATTCGAGTGTCGTAAGGACAGACGCTACAGAATTGAGCAGCCAGACGACAAGTATCTCATTTTTATACATGATTATGAGGTGATTGTAACAATAAGGTGTTTGTGTTTGAGAATGACTCATGTCTTCCATAATTTTCTTAAGAGCTGATGATTTAGATTTCTCTTCACTTTTATCTCAAAACTAAGGGTCTAGTTTTCTGGACATAAATCCAGCATGATTTTAAAATTGTATTTGACTAATGCATTTTATTCCCGATAACAAGTCCTTATTGTTTCAGCAGTCTTCACTAATACACATCCTCAGTGCCTGAGATCTTTTAAAAGCTTTTCTGTTCGTGTTTGTTTGTTTGTTCCCAAGCTGTAATCATGACGAAGCTGATTAAATCGGTTTTCAGATGTTTTGGCGTATAAACGCGAGTATGCGGCTATAAAATGTGCCGCGGCGTCTGTGAAGCAGATTTTTACAGATATGATTTTTATATGAAATTGATGTCTGCCAAAGCAATTTGTGCTTTGTGGGCCTCCGGGTGGCAGTGGAAAACCTGCAAGACGACAGACACGACTTTGTTATTTTGTGACTTTTGAAATGTGAATAAAAATAAAACTCAAACGCAGTCTGTTCCTCTTTCATTGCTGTATTCTCACTTGCTTTAAAAATTTTCATTTCAATTTTCATTTCAATTCTGATGTGGCAAGATTTTTGTAAGCCTGTTTTCAGGCATGTCAATCCTGAAAACAGCATTGACATTGAGTTTTAGCTGAACATACTGATTTATTCATATTTTTCTACCTAATCCATTTTCAGTTTTATAGTTTGCAGAATAATGGTGCCACCTTGTGGGTCTCTGAAGTATGTATAAGATGACCGGGAAGGTCGTTTTGTTTGGTCTTGGCCACAACAGTATAGGGAACTTGTCCCTTCTCGGTTACCGTACATGTCTCACGCAGTTTTTTTTTTTTTTTCCAGTTTTTTTTTTTCTTTTTTCTCATATTTATTTGTATTAAGCGTTTATTTTCCTCCTCTAAATCACTTTTTTAATCCCTATATTTGTATACTTTAATGTGGTCTACATCATTTTTTTTTTTTCATTATTGTAATTTGCCATTATTTTTTTACAGTCATATGATATATATATATATATATATATATATATATATCTATGACACTGTTCACAGAGAATTTCAAAAGCCTCGCTTACTGAAATCACGTGATAGTTTGATTCGCGCTCCGAATCACTAATTCAAAACAAATGATTCACTAAGGTTTCGAAGCTCAAGCTTCAAACAGCGGGTTTTGAAAGCGCCCATCAAAAGGTAAGGCACGTCAAGATTATTGAGAAACGTAATTATTTGACCATATTGCGATTTCGTGTAAATTCGTATATATTCGTTTTTAGAAAGAAAGGTCCACCGCTAACCCATCAGTGGGACATAAACGCATTTTTTTTGTGGATTGAGCTCCAAGATTAGGCTACTCTATACAGCCTATATATACGTTTTATTTGACTTACCGGTATTTTACATTATTTATGAGAGTAATAATAAATTGCAGCTTATACACTGATCCGGCTTATCTGATGTTGTTTTTCTCAGACATCACCGTTATTGTTATTTCTGCCAGACTGACAAGAATGAAAAAAGTCGAATAATCAGGAGATATTTGGTGTCAATTAAGTGAACAAGTGTTTTAGTGTTAGAAATACTGTTTCTAATGTTTAATGCTGTTGTAGCATTAAAACTTCTGACACCAATAAACACCTTCCAGATAAACTGCTGGGTATGATGATGTTGTGAAAGGCCATGAAAAGACATAACATAGAGTAAGCAAATGTACTAAGACTGTAGTATCAGCAATGGGATGTGATTTACCTGAGAATATGCGACCCCTTTAAGAATGGCACCTGCGCACTCAGGATGCGCAGAAGAGAGAAGCGCGAAAGGCGAGTGTTTGTTCGATCTTCACCCTCACCGTTGGAAGCTCCTCAGAGTGATGTTGTATAATATTTTCAGTCGATGCCGTATATTTCCAGTCTGCATGTGAGAGATGTTCCCAGACTTAAAGGATTAGTTAACTTTCAAATACAATTTTCCTGATAATTTACTCACCCCCATGTCATCCAAGATGTTCATGTCTTTCTTTCTTCAGTCGAAAAGAAATTAATGTTTTTGATGAAAATATTCCAGGATTATTCTCCTTATAGTGGACTTCAATGGCTTCCAGATGGTTGAAGGTCAAAAATACAGTTTCAGTGCAGCTTCAAAGGGCTTTAAAGGGAAGAATAGGGAAGGCGTAGGACATACAGCGTAAGCTTTTTGAAGAATACGAAAGTGCAGTTTTGGTGGAAGCACTTGGAAGGCGATCATTTGTTTATATAAAGCATATACATTTTTTTCAAAAATGACTGATTGTTTCGTTGGATAAAACCCTTATTCCTCGTGTGATATTGTTTAAAACCCTTTGAAGCTGCACTGAAACTGAAATTTTGACCTTCAGCCGTTTGGAGTCCATTGAAGTCCACTATTCGGTTGTTAAGGCTGACGTTACACGGCAGCGCTTTCGGGTCCAAGCGCTCTATCTCATATCATGGTGCTAATATACACACGCAATATGGTGTAATACTACAAAAAAATTATAATCATAAGCTTAATCTCCATACCAAAATTCCAGATGGCCAGACAGTGATTCATCTTTTATAAATCGTTAAAATATTAATGTCTGTGATGCTGTGAGCATGGAGACTGTTGTGTAGACTGTAAGTATTTAAAATGTTTAACTTTTTAAAATGTTTGATGTTTAATATGAATAAATAGCGCTCATAAATGGCCGTCGATGGCATTCTCAAGTGAAACGAGTCGAGGCTTACGTCACGACTTAACAAACTGATAAGGAGAATAATCCTGGAATGTTTTCATCAAAAACCTTAATTTAATAACTTTTTGACTGAAGAAAGAAAGACATGGACATCTTGGATGACATGGGGGTGAGTAAATTATCAGGAATTTTTTGTTTGAAAGTGAACTAATCCTTTAACATTAACCAGCTCCAGAGTTTAAGTATTTATGCAATGAAACACGTTGTCTGCTGGTTTATTATTAATCATTATTACCTGTCTCAGCCCGATGAAATGTTATTAATGTGCCAATTTACAGGAGATCTCAGACATCACCAAAACAAATGAAGCTTTTGGAGACAAAGATGCTTTTCGGCAACTCGGTTAAACATGATGAGCCAGTAATTTCTGTCAAGAGTATGAACAAAAATTAAACAAACCTTTAAATGCTATATCAAAAAACTCTATATTTCTAACAGAAAACACATGGTACCTAATTTAAATGTAATTAAAATAATTTAGTATAAATTCAATAACTTATCTTTGAATTTCCCAGATCTGGTGCCCCTTCTACAACAATTCACCAATACTAGGAATATTCCCTTCATCCTACAAGGACAAACTCCAGGTGTAGCAGCTGAAATCTGTGTTCAAAACATTAAAAATGGCGATTGTTAAAGAGGAGATTGAAAACATGAGTGATCCAGAACCATCCAGAATAAAACATGAAGATACTGAGGAACAAACAGGTTGGTGTCCAGTCTTGAATCTTCATTGTTAAAGCTTTAGTTCAACATATTTATGATACAGAAGTTCATCTAAATTATCATAACTTTGTATATCTGTTGTCATCCACATTTTTACTGTATTAATACACTAATGACTTGGCATCTACCTGATGTCTGTTGCTTTTTTGCTGTTAAAACAGTTTCAGTTGAACTGATTTTAATAATATTGTATTTTAGACATGATGGAAGTGAAACAAAGACATAAACTGAATGACGTGAAGGAGGAACATTGCGACTGCAAAACTCAAAGAGAAAATGCCAAAAAGCTGCACACCTGCTCTCAGTGTGGAAAGAGTTTTTCTTGTACATCAAGTCTCAGTAATCATCTGCTCTGTCACTCTGGAGAAAAGACATTTAACGGTAATCAGTGTGGTAAAAAGTTAAATTCATCATTACAACGAAATAAACACCTGGAAGTTAATTCAGATGAGAGCCTTCACTTGTGTTCTGTCTGTGGAAAGAGTTTTTCAAGGCTGAGCAGTTGTAAACAGCACCAGAAAATACACACCGGTGTGAGAGATTATGTGTGCTTTGAGTGTGGGAAGAGCTTTACTAGAGCTGAGCATCTGAAACGGCACCAAAGAATTCATACTGGAGAAAAACCTTACCAGTGCTCATCGTGTGACAAGAGGTTCACTATGTCTACACACCTGAAAGCACATCAGCGGGTTCATACTGGAAAGAAGCCACTCCGCTGCACTCAGTGTGGGAAGAGTTTCAGAAAAGCAACCGTTCTCAAAATTCATCTGCGTGTTCACGCTGGAGAAAAGCCATTTAACTGTGATCAGTGTGGTAAAGATTTTAATTCATCGTCAAATCTTAAAGAACATCTAAAAATTCATACAAACGAGAGGCCTTATGCGTGCTCTTTTTGTGGAAAGAGATTTTCACGGATGTCTCATTATAAACGGCATCAGAAGGTACATAGCGGTGTGAGAGATCATGTGTGTTGTGAGTGTGGGAAGAGCTTCGTTACGGACGTCCATTTGAAACGACACCGAAGAATTCATACTGGAGAAAGACCTTTCAAGTGCTCGTACTGTGAAAAGAGTTTCTCTCGGTTGGAGCACCTGAAATCACACGAGCGAGTTCATACAGGAGAGAAGCCGTACTACTGTCCTCCATGTGAGAAGAGCTTTAGACATTTACCAAGCCTTCTCACGCATATGAAAAAATGTAAGAAGTCGTCACAGTGAACAACGTTCATTTTCATGTCAAATACACTGATGAGCCAAAACATTATGACCAATCACAGGTGAAGCGAATGTTGTTGATTATCTCCTAACAAGGCCAAATATTATGGTCTGGGTAGAGAAAACCATCGGTTTTCGTAATGAATAGCTGTGTTTCCATTACCCATCAAATTGCAAAAATTGAAATTGCAAATTGAAACTATGCCCAATGGAAACACGTTAATTTCGCAAAAACTCCCATATATTGCAAAAAAGTTTTTACGCTCGAATGAGGTGGTTTTTCAGGCAATTGGAAAAGGAATGTTTCACAGAACTGCAATGGAAACAGTTTTTCGCATTTACAGGTCACCTGGCGTACATAAAATTTGATCATTCTTTAAAGATGGTGCGGCATGTTTGGATGGAAGGCGAGACAGAGTTCTTCATTAAACTCATAAAAGACAAAAGAATTACGGGACTACTGGATTCTAAACAACAAAGAAATGCCACAATTTATCAAGACCTCGAAGCAGATTTGAGGGAGAAACACTCATAAACACCTCACACATGGCCGCTCCCAAGTAGAAGGGGCTTTTCTTGACATTAATGCTTGGATAACACGCCAACATCTCCTTTTGATTAAAAATAATGGCTAGTGCAGTGGCTGCGATATACTTAAACCTACTAACATCCGTTGCAGAGAGAGAAAAAAAAAACATTTTAGTTGTATAACATCAGTTAATGGAAATGCCGTCATTACGTCATTATTTAGAAAATAGCGCAAAAGTTTTACGCAAATTTGTAATGGAAACCTGCTAAAGTGCTGGATGCAGGAGAAATGGGCAGGAATAAATATCTGAGCAACTTTGACAAGGGCCAAATTGTTATTGTCAAGGCGACTGGGAGAGTATTTCTGAAACGACAAGGCTTGTGTGTTGCTACCAGTCAGCAGTGGTGAGAATTTACCAACAGTGTCTGAGGAGGGAACAAATCACAAACCAGCGACAGGGTGTTGATGCACCCAAGGCTCATTGATGCACGACGACAATGACGGCTAGACGTGGACGGCCATGTACGTGTGCAGCATTTACCTGGGGAAGTGATGGCACCAAGGAATGAATTGTGGGACGATGACAAGCCGGTGGAGGGAGTGTGATGCTCTGGACAATGTTTCTGCTGGGAAACCCTGGGTCTGACCATTCATGTGGACTTCAATTTGACACATGCCACTTACCTAAGCATTGTTGCAGATCTGATATACACCCCTTCATGACAGTGGTGGAAGTGGCCTCTTGCAGCAGGATAATGCACCCCGCCACACTGCACACATTGTTCGGGAATGGTTTGAGGAACATGATGAAGAGTTCAAGGTGTTGCCCTAGCCTCCAAAATCTAATTAAGCATCTGTGGGATGTGCTGGACCAACAAGTTCAATCATGGCGGTTCCACCTCACAAGCTCCAGGACTTGAAGGATCTGCTGTTAACGTCTTGTGCCAGAAACCGCAGGACACATTCAGAGGTCTTAAGAGTCCATGCCTTGATGGGTTTGCGCTGTTTTGGTAGCAGGCGGAGCATCAACAGCATATTGTACCGGTGGTTATAATGTTTTGGCTCATTAGTGTACATTAAAGTAAATTGTGTGAGATAAAAAAAAAATATGGAGTTACTCCCAAAAGCACAATCTTATCTAGTTTAATACTGTGAATTTATTGAAATACTTGGAGAACTAAAGAAGTCTTAAGAGTTGAAGCGCCACCAGTCAACAACATTTCACAGTGTATAAATAAAGTCATTTTTTGTGTTCTGATTGTACATAATAACTATGAGGAAATACAACATCTTGATTGATCTGTGATTGATTGAGAATGAATGTAGTTTAAATCAAGTGAGTTTGAACCAGTAATGCTGTAGTAAATATACTTGAGATGTGACGTATGTAAAATCAACCACAGACAGAATGAATCAGGTCTTGTATCATACAGAGGTTGGTGTCCTGTCTTCTTATTTATTATTGACTGCTGACAAACACTGAGGTAACAACATAAGTATACCAATATTGAACAATAAACAAACTGTGAAAAATGCAGTTGTTTTCTTTATTTACAGATTGGTTAAAATATTCCACTTAAAACCTCTGCATTGAGTTGTGTGTACAAATAAGATGGATTTATGGGACAAAAACAATTCTGATGTTGAACAATCACTGGTTTATAATTTGAGATCATTTTAAGTCAAATGACGAGACATGTATCATCTGAATCCGCAGATTCTTTTGTTTAATTAGATTTTCAAATCTACTAATTTTCAGTTCATCATAAAGAAGCCTTGAAATATCAGACCAAATGTGGAGATTTAGCACAACTTTCTCATACTTCCACTGGACCCACAAAGATAGGCCTACATTTGCACAGTTGTGTGAGTGACATACACTAATTATTAGTTATTATTTATTTATTTATTTACAAGTTAAAAAGTGCATTGACACCCCTGCTTTGGGTCACCTATGCAATGCCTGAAAAAGTTGAAAGTACATAATGCACTTTCTATCCATAGTAAATGCTCTACACTCCAGTAGGTGGTGCAAATTACATTTTTTGAGGGAATAGGTTTAGGAATCAGAACTGCTTAATATGCTGTTGATGGCACCTTATGAAAAAGAAGTAATATAGAATATACAACGGAAGTCCTTCAAAACAAAGGTGGATGGTCTATTACATGGGTTTTAAGTTATTTGTTAGTAAATCAAATTGCATGTAGTCTATTTCTCAAGAAAATATTCCTGAAAACATCAAACATTTTCTGTATGGAAGTCCATGAAAGAGCATCAGTTTTAAGTACTTGAGGTTATGGTTTGATAGCAAATACACATGAGGAACATATAAACATGATAGAGAATACAAGCAAAAAAAGTTGAAAACATGATGGGTCGTTTCAGGATGTAGATGGGGTGAATATAAAAAAAGTAATAAAAACATTGATGAACATAGGCTAGAGGTATGTTAAAGGGATAGTTCACCCAAAAATGAAAATTTGATGTTTATCTGCTTACCCCCAGAGCATCCAAGATGTAGGTGTCTTTGTTTCTTCAGTAGAACACAAATGATGATTTTTAACTCCAACCGTTGCTGTCTGTCAGTCAAATAATGCTAGTGGATGGGAACTTCTACAATAAGAGTAAATAAAACTTGCACAGACAAGTCCAAATTAAACCCTGCAGCTCGTGACGACACATTGATGTCCTAAGACAAGAAACGATCGGTTTGTGCGAGAAACCGAACAGTATTTATATCATTTTTTACCTCTAATACACCACTATGTCCAACTGCATTCATCACTCGATTCGTTTGGTCTGATCGCGCTCTGACAGCGGCAGTGATGGCTCGAGTGATGAATGCAGTTGGACATAGTGGTGTATTAGAGGTAAAAAATGATATAAATACTGTTCGGTTTCTCGCACAAACCGATCGTTTCGTGTCTTAAGACATCAATGTGTCGTCACGAGCCGCAGGGTTTAATTTGGATTTGTCTGTCGTGTTTTATTTACTCTTATAAGAGTAATATATAGTCCAAGTTCCCACTGACTTGCATTATACGACTGACAGACGGCAGCGGTTGCAGTTAAAAATCATCATTTGTGTTCTACTGAAGAAACAAAGACACCTACATCTTATCAAATTTTCATTTTTGGGTGAACTATCCCTTTAAGACCCATTCTTCTTCTTCTTCTTCTTCTTGTATGATTTAATGGCGGTTGACAAGCCAACTTATGGTGTATTGCCGCCACCAACTGGACTGGAGTGTGAAGCATTGACAAGGATGTAAAAAGAAAAAAAAAATTTATTACAGAGCAGCAGCAAAATCAAAGCTCAAAATAAAAAGTGGATTTAATACAGGCTAAAGCGTTAAGAATAAGCACAGGGCAAAAAGGCAAAATCTCTCTGACATATTGAAGACTAAAAAGCAAAACTACTAGGAGTATAAAAGTAATCCAGAAACAGGTTTTGGATGGACCAAGGGCGTAGATTTGGTTTCAACATTGGGGGGGTTGAGCGTTGGTATGCTGCCTGTTATTATTTTTTTTAATTAAAAAAAATCTGTTTTATGTGTAGCGTTATTGTATAATTTATTTCTTCTCTATCTATCTATCTATCTATCTATCTATCTATCTATCTATCATAACTTTATGGAATTTATCTATAACCATTCATCAAATTCTAACATAACGGAGTGATTCTAAAAAGAAAGAAATTGTTAAATATTGAAACCGCCAGTAGGTGGCAGCGATTCGACGTTTTAATGAGTGAGCTACTTAAATCGTTCATGCAGCCAATTCGTTCAAAAGTCAGATTAATTAAGGAAGAAAAAAACAAACACCGATATGAATACTTTTGTCATTGATAAGACACTATTGAAAAATGAAGTAACAAAACAGACGGCTGTTTTGGTAACTGGTTACAGTTACACTGATAGTTATGGCTAAATTGCAATGGATTAGCTAGCTAAATTATATGTGGAGTGTACCTAGTTATTACAATGTTTTCATACCTCCTTCTCAGTACATGCTTTATTCTTTTTAATGTCCCTCTTTGAAAAGAAGTTTAATATAGTCGGCTGGGCAGCGGTTCTCTTCATTTTTTGGCGCTACCCGTGCTCTCCATTCAAACAGAGCTCCACTCGCGTTGTTTTCATGAAAGTGCAACGCGCATTGGTTGGGCGTTACCAATCGGTTCAATGGAAGGGGGGTACTTTTTTGACTAATTTATTATGACAAACTCATATTCGATTAGAAACAAAATTATTGTTACAAAATAAATGAATTATACATATGTTAGTATAGATCTACTGTGATTTTCATGTTGAAATATTGGGGGGGTTGTAACTGATGGATTTGAATATTGGGGGGTTACCTCCCCCCATCCCCCCCGCAAACTACGCCCCTGGATGGACAATAAAAAAGCTTTATCTACTAGTAGATAAATATAAATATCTTTTGGCGTTGGGAGCTGAACACGCAGCAGCCAGAAATACAGAGCTGTTTGAACCCGAAATAATAAAGTTTAATTAATTTATTTATTAAATAAAGGCGAAACTATCATCCAAGCGAGAAAAGGAACACTAGGTGGCGTCATGTGCCTATATATAGTGCGGAACATGTAGAAGAAGTTCCAAGTAAAAAACAAACAATCAGGATGCGCGAGATTTAAATGCTGAAAGTTTGAGGTTTGACCAGTTCAAGTGGTGGTTAATATTAATCGATGAGGCTGTTAGTGATGGGCATTCCGGCTCTTTTTTGTGAGCCGGCTCGTTTGACTCAGCTCACTGAAAAGAGCCGGCTCTTTAAATAATAAATGTTTTAACTATGACTTTGACTATGATAGGTGTGAAAACAATTTGTGAAATTGTGAGACATTGCAAGTATGATTTCATTTAATAATTTAATTAGAACTGTTTTCACACCTATCATAGTCAAAATCATAGTTTATTATTTGAAGAGCCGGCTCACGAAACGAGCCGGCTCTTCAAACGAGCCGGCTCACGAAAGAGCCGGAATGCCCATCTCTAGTGTGTGCGCTTAGGCTTATATAATTATATTTTTTTGTGTTGTTCTTTGAATTATTAGTCTATTGTTTTAAATAAAATTAAAATCATTCATTACATAATGATTGAATTTCTATAGGCTTTATTTTTAAAAATAGAGTCGGCTCTTCAGATATGTGAGCCGGCTCCCGACGTTCACGTAAAAGAGCCGGCTCGTTCGCGAACGACCCATCACTAGAGGCTGTAGCTGATCGTGTAAGAGTTTCAGTGAAGGATATGTGGATTATTTTCGCTGGATGCCCTGGTTGCCACAGGTGAGACGATTATACCCCCCGGAAGTTGCTGTTTATATTGTGTGGCCTATGAAATGTTGTTTATGTTGTCTGTGTTAGATTTAAGTTTAGTTTATATATTAATTCATCCTGTTTCATCCTTATTTAAAAAGCATGAGCTCTCTTCGTATAGAGCTGTTTATATGATACACAACCATACCAAAACACTGTATTTCTACTAGCAAACATGTTCACTTATTTCCGTTTAAATCAAGCAGTTCAATAAAAAATTAAGTTACTTATATTTGATTTTTCCAAATGGTCATCAGTATCACATCACAAGCCCCTCCCACAATAATTCACCATTAAATACTGGGAATATTTCCATCATCCTCCAAGAGAAGGACAAACTCCAGGTGTAGCAGCTTAAATCTGTGTGACTGTTAAAGATGGAGTTTATTAAAGAGGAGATTGAAGACATGAGTGATCCATCATCTGAGGAACAAACCGGTCAGTGTCTCATTTTCATTCTTTGGAAGCTGTAAAGCATAAATAAATGCATCAATATGTTCATAACCTTGTATAAAACAGATGTCATCCACATTTTAATCTCCCTAAGAAGTGAATGACAGAACTAATAAGCTTTGCCACATCAAAGATCTAACGCTGTACTCGACTTGATCGTTTTCTGTGTTTGGGCCATTCCACCGAATCGGTGCCATTTCTGTCCCCAGGACATTTTATATATAAATATGCATGAAAATGAACTCTAAAATATATTTTATTATTAAGCAAAGTGTCCTAAACATTAATCTAACTGCAAATTTAAAATGTATAATTTAAAACATTATTAAAAACTACTGAGAATACTAAAAAATAGCATGTGTTACATGTCCCCGCTAACTAAATCTAAACTTTATCATGAAATATAATCATTAAAATCTGGCAGAAATCTTATTATTTTTGCATTGTTGTGTTACTCCATATACCATCTATGCTAAACAAAAATAAATTTCATAAGAAATCCATAATATGTTATATAAAATACACATTTTAGTCGTGTCCCCTGGTTTTCACTCAGTCCTGTTACCCTCACACATTTCCCCCTCTAAAAAACTTGGAACATTCCACAAGACACATTTTCAACAGGAAGTTGCATCATCTGGATCTTACGCAGGCCATAAGAAGACCAAAAGTAAGTTCTCTCATTTTAATTTCTGTATATTTGGTGAAATTGTAACTATGACTGAGAAGGTCAATCTCAACGTACTGTCCTGTTACCTAAATTATTTCTCTGATGTTATTTGTTTATTTTAAAAATATTAACTTTACGTAAGTCAGTAGTATTTGCTTAGTGTACTCATGATATTAGCATGTACGCCATGTGTCCATATGTCATGTATTTTATCATTTTTGCTTATACTCAATCCTGTTACTTTCAGTCCTGTTACTCATATGAAAAATAACAGGAGTGAGTTAAGAGTAACAGGAGTGAGTAAAGTCCTCTGTTTTGTTATTTAATAATGTGAATATTAGCTGATATAATACTATTCACCTGTATCATGAGTTTTACAGTTGAAATTATTTAAATTGTAGATTTTTAGGATTAGTTTTACAATATGAATGCCATACATTGCAGGGAGCCAGTCCACCATGACGTGACTTCATCTTATTGTCTTTCTCTTTCTTATCTTTTGTAGAAGATGGAGAGAACCTATACTTTGCAGGTGCAAGAAACACACACCCATGGCATGCTGCAAGGAAAGGAGTGAAACACACCAGCAACCCTATCTTTTCCCCCTTTCTTGTCTTTCCTTCCCTCCCTCTCCCCCCTCTCTCTTTTCCTTGCTCTCCTTCTTTCTCTTTCCACCTCCTTCACTGTAATGTAGTACTAGCACATAGAACATCCCTTCAACACAGAAATCTCACTCACACACATGCACACACGGCCATAAACGCACTCTTTTTCTCACACACATACACACACATATGGACACTCAGTCCTGTTACCCAGCGTTCATTCCTGTTACAAAGTGCTCAGTCCTGTTACTAAATTTATTTATTTTTCTAGAAAAATAAAGTTAAACCACTGTTTTTATCAGTTTTGTCTGATCCATCATTTACACAATGGTTAAATAAATTAAATTATTTAAAAACATATAAACTTGAGGCTTTTGTCTTCTTTTAAATGAGAAAATTGTTTTGCGTTTTTTATTAAAATACATCTTGCCTTATAATAAAGTGATTTTTTTTTTTTTTTTTTTTTTTTTTTTGTCACAAATATCAGTTATTTGAACACATAATCAACCATTTCTTCAAAATAAACACTTTCTTGAGGTGAATACAAAGGAATTAACTCACATGCTTTTAAACATGATTTTTAAATGGCACGTGAGTTTTGGTAACAGGACTGAGAAAACATGCATCCATCTTCTGCGTTGAAACCTTGTAAAAAATTAAATAAAGTTGCCTGAGATTGACCAATACACATTTTGAAAAGTTAAAAATGTGTAGTATTAGATTCAGTGTTGAAAAAAGATGAAAAATATTTAATTTTGAAGAGTTACAACAAGCAAATGGCACCCATTCGGTGGAATGGCCCGTTTACCTAAATTTCCACAACCATGAACTGATTCTAAGTAATGTTTATTTTAGACCAAATAGAAGTGATGGAGCAAAGACACAAAGTGAATGAAGTGGAGGAGAAACATGACTTCAAAACACAAGGAACAAAAGCCAAAAAGCTGCACACATGCTCTCAGTGTGGGAAAGAGTTTTTCTCATAAAGCAGGTCTCAGTTATCATCTGCACATTCACTCTGGAGAAAAACCATTCAGCTGTGATCAGTGTGGCAAAGACTTTATTTCACCAGCAAATCTAAAAACACATCTGAAAGTCCATTCAGACGAGAGGCCTTATGTGTGTTCTTTCTGTGATAAAAGTTTCCGTCAGTCTGGAAACCTGAAAGCACACGAGCGAGTTCACACTGGAGAGAAGCCGCACCGCTGTACTCAGTGTGAGAAGAGTTTCAAATGCACCAAAGCGTTCAGTAATCATCTGCGCGTTCACTCCTGGAGAAAAGCCGTTCAGCTGTGATCAGTGTGGTAAAGATTTCATTTCAAAATCATACCTCAAAAAACACCTCGCTTTTCCACACAGGTGTTAAACCACACTTGTGTTTTCTTCTGTGGAAAGAGTTTTTCAAGGCTGGATCATTTCAAACTCCACCACAAAACACACACTGACCTGAAGGATCATGAATGTGGTGAATGTGGGAGGACCTTTCTTACCGCTAGATACCTGCAATGTCACCAGAGAATCCATACTGGAGAAAGACCTTACAAGTGCTCGTATTGTGACAAGAGTTTCAGTGCTTCAGGATACGTGAAAGTACATGAGCGAGTTCATACCGGAGTGAAGCCATTCCACTGCCCTCCGTGTGGGAAGAGCTTTGGCCAGTTAAGGACTCTAGTGTCTCATATTAAAAAGCATCGTTGTGCGTCAGAGTTACCAAATGACTTTGGGTCTGATATTCAAAGTAAATGTAGTTTAGAGTTGGTGTGAAATGTATGGAAGCTTGTTTCTGTCACTGAATAAAACCATTTAAAAGACATTTGTGACTTTATCTCACAATTCAGATTTTTTTTGCTTGCAATTGTGAGTTATCTTGCAATTCGATCTGACTTTTTCTCGCAATTCTGACTTTTTTTTCTGGCAGTTACGAGTTTATATCTCGCAATTCTGATTTCTTTTCTCAGAATCGTAAGATTGCATGTTATAATGTGAGAGGAAAAAAAGTATATTTTGACTTTATTACACGCAATTGCAAGTTTAAATCACGCAATTCTGAGGAAAAATGTCACATTTGTGAGAGAAAATGTCGCAAATATTTTTTTTTCTTTTTTATTTAGTATTTGAAACAAGCTTTCATAGAAATGCCACACAATTTGTGAAGATATTTTTTATGCAATACTAGGGAACAGCAAAAGTATTGAATCACTTTAATCTTTTATTCTGTGCTGAATGCCTGAAACAAATATATAACAAAAACAAAGTCATTTGTCAGTATGAAATGATGCCCTCAATTTTTTAACTTAATTTTTTTCTTTTTGTGAAAACTGTTTTCATATACATTTCTCAGCAACATAAAAGCTGTCTATAGGCTCTGTATAATGACAAAAATAAAATTACTATTTCACTGACATCTCTGTAGATTTTTTTTTCTTTACTACCATATTTTTCCATAACATAACTTGTATCTCAAATGTGCTGTGATTTATATACTGCAATTACAGTTTTTCTCAATTGCTAAAACACAATTTCTGAAACCTTGCTCCATTTTCTGAAACCATTACGCACAAAACCTCGTCTTCAAGCACTATTTACAAAACCTCTGACTCCTCTTGCAAAATGAAACTTTCATTTCAGGCGCAGTTTTACCTGTGTTCAAAATCAAGCACTGCTCTCAAATCATAAACAAAATGATCAAAATGATATACACTACCAAGCAGTCAGTAAACAATACACCAAAAAACAGAAAACACATTGTTCAAAACACATAGTTCTCAGGGAGAAGTAAATTTTTAGAATTTCTTAAAACAAATGTAATATTTCTCCGTCATTGTCTTTTGAAGGCCCCATACTACTCTCCATTGGAAATGAATTACTTCCGGTCCAACGGCTGTCGTTTGTAATGTGCAGTGGAAAGGCGGCTTAAGAATAATACAACAGTTGCTTATATTTTTTTAGAAGCTGTTTCAGTTGACCATTTTATCATTTTGAACAGGTGATTTTGTTTTAGTGAACAAATGACAATAGGTTTAAGTATATTAAGTCCATGACAAAACAGCTGTCCAGTCCCCAAACGAATTCATAAGTCCATCTTAAATGTCCAATAGCTTCAACCACACAGTTATTGTCCACTGTAGGGTAATTTACCGTTAAGACCCAAAAGACCAGATATGATGAATGAAGACCCGGAGACAGTTTTAAAAAAAGAATAAAATGAAGAAAATTTTACTGAAGAATAGTTTGCAGTTTCATCAGCAGAAGCCAGCTTCAACACTCACAAGGAGTCTGTAGGCCGCTCTGCGTACGTTCACATTTCCACAACAATTATACTCTAACAGAGTCCACCAACATCATTACTTCAGGTTAAATGATTCTGATTTGCTAAGAAATAGATAAACTTAGAAATTGTCCACACATGGACTGATAGGCAAAAGCATATCCCCAACAATTATCTGGATGACAAAAAGATCATGCGTTTCTAGTCGCCAGTTTGTCCACCTCTCCAATACAGGATCTGTAACAAATATACTAGCTCACATACACAGATACGGACTATTTTTTAAAGTTGAAGTTGGCTGAACAGCACATTTCCCCAAAACATTCTGAACATGTTCTTACTCACAGTAAAAGGTAGACAATATTCATCATTATTCTTTAGTGTTTGAAGATGAAAAAGAAATTAAATGCTTTAACATAAGTTGAAGATGTCATATGTCATTCAAATACAAGGATAAATGTTGATTAATAACTTGATTATAAATCACTCAAGAGATACATATTGGAGCAGCAGTGGATTCCAGAATCCAACCCCTTCAGCACAAAGGTGAATGTCACTAATGTCGCTAATCCACCATCACACACAACATGACTCAAAAGATTATGGATAAGAAAACACTTTAAATAACAAGCAAAATATTAAAAATGGCAATTATAAAAATAAAAAGTGTGCAGATCTTTGTTATCTGATTGGAAATTAAACAAAAGACAGGTCTAAAAAAAGCAAATGTTGGTTGGTATTTATATCACATATTGAAAATGACAAAAAAGAAAAAAATAAATAAATACATACACTTTAAACCTCTGCATTATTTTTAAAACACAAGGTATATTTTAGGGTTCCCTATCCACCTTATTCCAACGCCCCATGATGATTTGCGTGAATTATGGGAGTAACTTCCGTTAAGCTGTAAATAGTCAGTGAAAGGCTCGCAGTAATGTGTTTTATTTTTAAACTGGGTACAATGAGATGACATTATTCTACTCACCCTTCAACCACCGAACATTAAAAGGACATTTAAAAGTGTAAAAGCATCAACAAGGTAGGCCTACTTTCAACACGCCATGAAAAAGCACGATTCTTTCCACAGCAATAACAGACAGGTTAAATATAACTATATCTATATTATGTAATATTCAATTTTCAATTCAATTCTATTTTATTTATAAAGCACATTTAAAATCAGCCTGAGCTGACCAAAGTGCTGTACATAGAGTTAAAAGAAAAGGAAAAGAAGAACATAAATATAAAAGAACACGTACAAATTACCAACAACTAAAAGCACAGGAATTCAGCAAACGTAGAAGCAGTTCTGACTGGTGGTGGCAAGCTATTCCACAGCATACTGCAAAAGCTCGGTCTCCCCTGCATTGCAGACGAGATTGTGTACCAGCAAAAGATGACCATTTTGGGATCTAAGTGATCTCGAAGGATTGTGCATAACAATCAAATCAGATAGATATTTGGGAGCTAAATTATTGAGAGCTTTGTAAACAAATAACAAAATCTTGTAATCGATACGGTATCAGACTGGCAGCCAGTGCAAAGAACTTAAGATTGGTGTAATATTGTCTCGTTTGCGTCTACCTCTGAGTAGACGGGCTGCCGCATGTTGGACCATTTGAAGGCGAGAGATGGAAGAGAGAGGTAAAACCAGAATACAAAGAATTACAGTAATTGAGTCGAGTTGAGATAAAAGCGTGAATAACTGTTTCCAAACTTTTCCTGCTTAAGAAAGGGTTGACTTTAGCTAACCTTTAGTGACGTGAGCCACTGAGGATGAATGGACACCTAAACTGACTGTAAATCTTCTGTTTGACAAAAAAGATTGGAACCATTTCAATACTGTACCAGTGATACCAATCGAGTATTCAAGTCAAGATAAAAGAATCTTGTGGTATATGAAATCAAAAGCAGAGCTCAAATCTAAAAGCACTAAGGCCATGGTATCACCAGCATCTGTGGTCATTAAAATATCATTGAAGACTTTTAAAAGAGACGACTCAGTGCTATAAAGGGTTTTAAAGCCGGACTGAAAAATATCAGAGATGGAGTTGATTTGCAGGTAGTTCCTCAATTGTATAAATACAACTTTTCAATAATTTTGGATAAAAACGGCAAATTAGAGATGCGTCTGTAATTTGCACATATTGCAGAGTCAAGTACTGTTTTTTTTTTTTTTTTTTTTGAGGATATGAGTCACAGCGGTTAATTTAAAACATGTTACATGTTAAATATTGTTATAGTCATATTTTCCATGTGTTGGTAGTCAAACTCTAGTTCTGTCTGCATTGTGGGGAAAATGCAAAGAGCACTTTTGTGTTGCTATACCGAGGACATCTGCGTCTGATTGACAAAACAAAGCTGAACAGGCTGAGGTGAATGAGCAGTGCTGAAAAACAGTCTTTACATTTGTGACATTTTAATTCTCCACAGTGCAGAGTGCAGTGATTAGATTAAAAGATTTTCATTCTCATGAATAAACATATATACTCCTCTTTTCGTGAAGTTGGTTCAACTTTGCTTTATAAACCGGAAGAGAGAAAAGGCTGAGAAAACAAAACAAAAAACAAACAAAAAAACAAACAAACACTTTTTCCTTAATTAGTTATTAGATGTTTTCATTGATGTGCAACATATACATATGTTAACATCTAAAAAATGTTTTAGGGTTTCATGACCCTCTAAGTTCATTTCATGTAATAAAGTTGAGCACAAATTACCATCAATAAAATATTCAAGATTTTGGTTATAAGATTTTTAAAAACTAAAGTGATAAAACAGCAAAAATCATTTTCCTGAGGGATATGGTTTTGTTTGTGATTTATATAAATCTCCTCCTGCTCCTGCTCCTGCTGCGCCTGCTGCTGATGCTCCTGCTGCTCCTACTCCTCCTACTCCTGCTACTGCTCCTCCTGCTCCTGCTCCTGCTGCGCCTGCTGCTTCTGCTCCTGCTGTTCCTGTTGCTGCTGCTGCTCCTGCTGCTGCTTTCTATTGCTGCTTTTACAGCTTTTGCTGTTGCTCCTGCTGCTGTTGCTGCTGCTATTGTATATACTTCTGCTGCTCCTGCTATTATAAATGCTGCTGCTGTTACTGCTACTGCTACTAACACTACTAATTCTAGTATTCCCCACCCTGCCTTCTTCCTTTCCTCAGGCACTGTAAATATGACATATATGTATAAATTTATAGATAGATGGATGAAAGGATGGATAAATATAGCAAGAATTACTCATTACTTACTTTCAGGAGGATGTTCCTGTGTCTTCTCCTCCGTATCTTGCCTGTGAGTTTAATTTGATCAATACGGTTAGATAAATGCTTATTTTCATCATATCTTCTAATGACGCATTTCTTTGTGAATTGGCACGTTTGTTTCTAGTTTTGCTCTTTCTGTTACAGTAATATCCAATAGCATGCAAATGTTCCTGTTGTGTTTCTCCTTTTTAAAACAGAAACACTTAATACATTGTTAACTAACTGCGTGATTATATATGTACATTTGGACACAGTCACCTCACCTCTGATAACAGATTAATCTAAATTGTAATGTTGACATACATTCTCTGTAAAGCTGCTTTGAAACTATATGTAGGCCTACTATTAAAAGCGCTATACAAATAAATGTGAATTGAAAATTGAAAACATAAATTCTATTTTATTTTTTGAATAAATTTTTAAAATATATTTTTAATGTATTTTATTATAATGTTTTTGGACAGATGTTTTAGCATTGTTCACACAAATAATTAAATATGTTTTGAGGTATAGCCACATTAAAAAAACTCTTACAAAAGCTTAACATTTTAGTGCTGCATTTGACATTGCTTCAGTGTTACTTTCACTGTTGGTGAACATAAACACAGAGTGTGTGATCTTTTTAACAGGATTTACAAACTTTTTTTTTTTTTTTTTTTTTTTTTTTTTTACACAGCAATGCTTAAGCATCATATGTTTTTTGACTGCTTTCCCCTGACAGTCCCGTATTTCAGCTCTATTTTTAGTGTCCCGACAAAAATCATGTTTTGTCCTGCATTTCATCTATCCTAAAATTTTGTTATGGCTGATAGAACGAGTAGTAGACTAGTGTTCTGTCACGCAAGAACAGCCCAACCAAAATTAATATCCAATCACGAATCGTTATCATCGAACTTGCCGTTAGAGAAGGTAGAATCACGCTGAATGACACACCTGGGCTGCGTTTAGCCCCGCCAAAAAGTTGCAAAAGGTTTTTTAAATGGAAAACAGTGGTGCGTTGAACCAGAGATTGTATATAGAAATAAGAGGGACTGTATTACGATTGGAGAACGCGTAACGTCTGACTTAATCACGTGCGGCAGCTCTCGGCCTATCTTGTAATGGCAGCGACATCAGTCACAACATTCCCTATAGTCTGCCTTCTCTTAAAAATACATTTTTATCAAGCTAAAATCTACATATAGCCTAGTTCCCAGCGAAAGTGTTGTTTAGTGTAAAACATTCTGAAGATTGGCAAACAGGCTGTTGATTAATTAAATGATTAGCTATTTCCCCACAAAAGCTGTTTAATCAGCATAGAGAAGCCTCTCACTTACAGTAAATGTTGTGTAACCCTTTTGTTAATAGGGGTTAATTTCAATGCTGTGTTAAATAAGAAAACCTGGGTTCCCGGCAGTTGAATGGGGAATTTGGCCGGTGTTTCTTTTCTTTAAATTAAAACAGTTGTAATTTAGCTTTTCTCCTGTACCAATAATTCCACAATAAAATTAAAGTAGGAAAAACCCTTATTTATATTTTTCTTAGAAATTTGTAACTGTGTTAAATGAATTAACTATCTAAAAGAACAATGAAATGCACTGTAAAAAATGACCGTGATTTTAACAGTAAAAGACTGTAAAAATGCTGCGGTGAAAAACTGTTGATTGGTTTACAGAAAGTTTCCGTACTATATACGGTGAATAACTGTAATAGATCTAATGGTACATTTAATGTAATTTTACGGTAAAATACCGTTAAATTCACAGTTTTTGGAAGTGAAAAATAACAATTCATTGTAAAATTTACAGTGAAAAAACGTATATTGACATTCCCACAATTCCCTGCGTGATACTTCACATTTGATATATTTTCGTTGAAATAACTCTGTTTCTTCTTAGTTTTTCTCATTTTTTTCTAATCAGTTATGTACATTAGGGTTTTATGTTACATCTAATGTTGTTAAATTAATGTTTATTGCATTTTTAAAATTTCATGCATGTTACCATGATGGTGTTTAGTGTGTGTGTGAATGACACTGTGTGCTTCTATGTATTAGTATTGTGCTTCTCAGCTTGTGGAAAAGCTGCTTGTGATGAACTTTGATTCATCATGTGACTCTCATCACCACTGTGTTTGGTGACTGTCAGTGTATTATAAAGGTACAAAACAGATATTAGTACTTCATTAGGTTAGTAAATTAACATTATATCAGTTAATGAAATACATTATTTTACCGTAAATTTAACAGATTTAAAATGTAAAATTCACATGTAACTCCGTAAGTATGTTTACGGTTTGATGTCATTTTTACAGTATTGTTCTGGTAACCACAGCTGCCGGTATTTTTCCGTAGAAACAACGGGATTTTTTTTTACAGTGTGTCAGATAACAAATTTAGGAAAAAGGAATAGCAATGGTTTATTTTTTTACACTAATAAAATGACTTTGTTTTGTTTCAAAGAAAGCACTAAATGATGAAACAAATAATTACGTTGTATAGAGAATAGCAAATAACACAGAAATTATTTTACCCAAAAATCTGTGAATTATTTGTTTTTCCAGCAAATAAAAGATTTGTACAACCTCTCAGAATTCTTTTTTTCAGATACTTAGTTTCTTAAACCTGTATTCTTAAATTTTTAACCTCAAATTAGAATATCAGATAAAATGTTAAACCCTTGATAAAGTTAAACACTTCAAAAATAATAAAACAATACCAAAATCACGTTCTTTCAATATCTTTTACACACTTTCAAAGGAAAAGAAAAACACTGAGATTATATTTCTGTCCTGTATGAAAATTTTGGTATGAGTCAGTAACACAACCAAAAAAGTGGTCGGGACATAAGCGTAATTTGCGGGTGGGACGGGTGGGATATGCCCCCACTTTTTGAAAGGGTCGATATTGTCCCGACCACTTTTTGAAACCTCTCGTGGCACGGATATGTAATACAAAAGAAACACCTCTAGTTGATTATCAATTTGAGTTAATAATAGGCGATCTGGCGCTAGAATGTGTTGTTTTTGAAATCATGTTGAGTGCTAGTTGTCGCTGCTATCAGAGGCGCAACAGTGTTCTCTTGGCGCTCGTGCACACTGAGCAGTGTTCACACGGACGAGCGCTTCAATCTATCGCTCTGTTGCAGAGACTCTCTATTTGTTAGGTTGAAATAACAAAACAAAATAGCTTCACATAAACGTATCCCTGCTCTTGATATATAATCTTAATGAACATCTTCGGTTTTAATGAGGAAAAAAAAAAAAAGAAAAAAAATCATACATGGTTGGGTCAGAACCCAGAACCTCTTGCACGCTAAACGAAAAATGCTATCACCAGCCCATCAGGACAACCTGTTGTCAACTGCGGTTCCTCGTCATATTTATTAACTAATACACATACTCTCGGGACTAATGGCACATACACATTCCTGTCCCACCCACTTTTTAAAACAAAGTTACGCCACTGGATTAACGTGCTTGACACTAGAACCGCCACGGGGTAAAATTTACCCATGGCTTTTTTCCAGTGGCGTAACTTTGTTTTAAAAAGTGGGTGGGACAGGAATGTGTAAAAACCATGGGTACATTTTACCCCGTGGCGGTTCTAGTGTCAAGCACGTTAATCATCAACATTTCTGCCATTTGGTTATTGGTTTTGATTATTCAAAAATGTTTTAAACCCATAGGCTTAATTTGCGGGTGGGACGGGTGGGACATGTCCTTACCACTTTTTGAAAGGGTCGATATTATCCCGACCACTTTTTGAAACCTCTCGTGGCACGGATATGTAGCCTAATACAAAAGAAACACCTCTAGTTGATTATCAATTTGAGTTAATAATAGGCGATCTGGCGCTAGAATGTGTTGTTTTTGAAGAGGCGCAACAGTGCACACTGAGCGCTCGTGCACACTGAGCAGTGTTCACACGCTTCAATCTGTCGCTCTGTTGCAAAGACTCTCTATCTGTTAGGTTGAAATCACAAAACAAAATAGCTACACATAAACGTATCCCTGCTCTTGATATACAATCTTAATGAACATCTTTGGTTTTAATGAGAAAAAAAAAAATGGGTACATTTTTCTAGTGTCAAGCACGTTAATCATCAACATTTCTGCCATTTGGTTATTGGTTTTGATTATTCAAAAACATCTTCATATGAACGTGCGTGGTGTGACTGTTTTCAGTAAGCGCAAAAAATAGAGGAATTGGGTAAATTTGACCTGCTGGTGGTTTTAGTATAGGCTATAAATGCTCCGATTTTAAATATGGTTTTATTTAAACAATTTCTTATAGGGGGTTGTAAATAACACAATTTTAGTGAAAGTCAATGACTGGGAGACTGTTTTTTGGTTATTGGTTTTGATTATTCAAAAATGTTTTAAACCCCATGTAAAGAACAACATAAACCTAAATAACATCTCATTTGTATATGTCTATTACATTAAGAATAAGCTTTGAACTTACCACTAAATATGTGGCTGTTTAATCACCCAATGTTAACAGGTTTAAAGCCTCGGAATGGCGTCTCTTCTTTTGCTCCTTTTTTACTTTCGGTTCAGTTTTGTTTGAGTAGGTGCTCGCTGCAGAGCATCCAGCTCCACCTCTCTGGAGCTCAAGGGTGGAGTTTAACCTGTTTAATGGGTGGAGACAGAGCTGGCTCTGAGTGGAGAGATAGGGTTAGGCCTATGTGGGTAGGGTTAGGGTGTGGTTGGGAGATGCAGCTCCACCCATCATGCTCTGACACTAGGTCCAGAGAGGGGGAGCTGGAGGTTATGGCAATGCAGTGACTAGCCTCTCTCTTGTTTTGTAACTCCACTGATATGTAAAACAACCTTAGCGCTCCTTTTAGTGGCGCAGAGCGTCATCACAGGTTCAACAGGACTGTAGCCACGATACTCGTGTGTGTTCAGTGGCCTGTTGCACAAAGCCGGTTTCACTTTCTACACAGGTAAGTTCAAGGTTAGTTTGAGCAAACTCTGTTTTTTTCGGGCTCATAAAGGTGGATTGTTTTTTGGTAACTTACACTACACGGCTAACCTGCTCCGAGCAGGTTTTATTTTGGGATCTCAAACCAAAACTGGACTAGCATCTGTGAATAAAGTGACATCTGATGCAATAAAGCCACTCCCCCTGTATCTCTCACTCCAAATTAAATCAGTTTATAGTGAAAACATTTTAGAGACAAAACTGCTCATCTTTTGCGTTAAATTATTTATTATATTTATATTATACGAATTATAATTATGTACACTGTAAAATGTTTATTGTCAAATTAACAGCAACTTACTGGCAACAATTATTAATAAAAAACCTCTTGGATTTCATCAAAAATATCTTAATTTGTGTTCTGAAGATGAACGAAGGTCTTACAGGTTTGGAACCACATGAGGGTGAGTAATTAATGACAGAAATTTCATTTTTAGGGGAGCTGACCCTTAATGTCCCAAAAAGTCCTCCAAAGGAATTTTTATGTTGGTCCAGGCCTAAACTTTAGAGGTTAGTCTTAGGATGGGTGAAGGGCAGAAAACTGCTTGTGGAAGAATGAGAAGTCCTGCGTTTGGTTCTAGATATCACCTTCTTTCAGGGTCTGGCAGTTGCCCTAGCATCCTTATATGATGGAAGTGGACATTTGTTTGTGCTTGTCAAACCAGATCCAATCAAACCTGTCAGAGATGGATCCTGCTATAAAATGGGCCCTGGAATGTGCTGTTCAATACACAATCGAAGTATAAAGCCATGTTTACAAAAGAAATAATTTGCCATCCAAATGTTACATTGAGAACATTTGAATTCCTGTCGATTGAGAGAGGATACGTGAGCCCATAAATGATGTTGCTTTGTATTATGTTGTGAGCTGCTCACCTGATTTTCCACGATTTTAGCAATTCAATGAATTGTTCTGGGCTACACATCCTCATTCATGTTGTGTGTTTGGTTTGTTTTTGTTGTTTTAATGCAAGGTAATTAAAGGCCTTGAAAGTGGTAGTTGCATAGGCAGTCAATGGAGGGATAGAAAAAGATCTTCATTTGTGTTCAGAAGATGAACAAAAGTCTTTTTAATAAAATCCTATATTAATAAATACTCCTTGTTATAGATGGTTTGGATGAAAGGTGAGACAGAGTTCTTCATTAAACTCATAAAAGACAAAAGAATTACGGGGCTACTGGATTCTAAACAACAAAGAAATGCTACAATTTATCAAGACCTCGAAGCAGATTTGAGGGAGAAACACTCATAAACACGTCACACATGGCCGCTCCCAAGTTCTAAATGTCGCAAAAGTTTTATGAAAATCTGTAATGGAAACCCCGCTAATGTGTTGGATTCAGGAGAAATGGGCAATCTGAGCAACTTTGACAAGGGCCAAATTGTTATTGTCAAGGCGACTGGGCCAGAGTATTTCTGAAACAGCAAGGCTTGTGTGTTGCTACAGTCAGCAGTGGTGAGAATTTACCAACAGTGTCTGAGGAGGGACAAATCACAAACCAGCGACAGGGTGTTGGGCGCCCAAGGCTCATCGATGCACAAGGACAATGAAGGCTAGATGTGGACGGCCATGTATTTGTGCAGCGTTTACCTGAGGAAGTGATGCATCAGGATGAACTGTGGGATGACGACAAGCCGGTGGAGGGAGTGTGATGCTCTGGACAATGTTTTGCTGGGAAACCCAGGGTCTGATCATTCATTTGGACATCAATTTGACACTTGCCACTTACCTAAGCATTGTTGCAGACCTGGTACACCCCTTCATCACAGTGGTGAAAGTGGCCTTTTTCTGTAGGATGCACCCTGCCATGCTGCACACATTGTTCGGGAATGGTTTGAAGAAAATGAAGAGTTCAAGGTGTTGCCCTGTCCTCCAAATTTAAAATGTGCATCTGTGGGATGTGCTGGACCAACAAGTTTGATCAAAGTTTGAACAAGTTCGGCTGCAGGACTTGAAGGATCTGCTGCTAAAGTCTTGGTGCCAGAAACCACAGGACACATTCAGAGGTCTTATAGAGTCCATGCCTCGACGGGTTTGTGCTGTTTTGGTAGCAGGTGGACGATCAACATTGTACCGGTGGTTATGATGTTTTTTTTTTTTTTTCTTTTTTTTTACTTTTTATTTTTGCATTTTTTAATTTTCATAATGAACAAGATAACAACTGGTAGGGTGCTACAAATACAGATCTTCCATTTGTTTCATATATTTGAGTGGGTTACATAGCTGGTCCATTTCCACCAACGTAATTTACATTTATGTGCTTCCAATCTCAGGTCATGGGTCATTTTTTCCATTGCAAATATTTCCGCCATGATATTCTTCCATTGGTCCAGACTCAAAGGCTCACTTTTCAACCAATTCCTCATTATAACTTTCTTACTTGATATCAGCATCACTTTGAATAGATGAATGTCTTCCCCTCTAACAACATCTTTAGTTAACAGGCCTAAATACAGAGTCTGTGGGTCATTCGATATTTTGTAACCCAAAATCTTTTCCATTTCTATTACAATAGATTCCCAGTAGGGGCGAATTTTTATACATGACCAAAATATATGAGAATGATTGACATTGACATCCCCGCAGAGTCTCCAACACTGTTGGTTTTTTTTTTTTAACTGTTTGCTTTTAATGAGGGGTGTAATAAAGTATCTCACCAAGTTCTTCCAGCCAAATTCTCTCCATTGTCTGGAGCTAGTAGAAGTTTGTTGTAAAAGACAGATTGAATGCCAATCATTCTCTGACAGTTTAAGCTGCAGTTCTGCTTCCCATTTCTGTTTTATGTATAGTGAGTCAAACCTATTGCAATTTTGTAAACATTTATACAGCCTGGATACAATTTTCGAAGGTAAATGTCTGTATGCCCCTGTGACCATATCAATTAATTCACTGCCCTCTTGAGAAAAGTGATTTTCAATGTCTGTATTATAAAGATGTCTTAGTTGGAAATACCTAAATAAATCAGAGTTTTCCAAGTCAAATTCCCTTTTCAAGTTTTCAAAAGATTTAAACTTTTTTCCATCTGTTAATGTACACACTGCAGTGATTCCCTTGTCAATCCATCTTGTAAATGTGCTATCCATCTGACCACATTTGAATTTTAGAGAGTACAATGGCCAGATCAACAATTTACAATCCTCCTCCATTTTGTATTTATTCATTACATCCCACCAGATCTTAATTGTTGCATCTACTATAGGATTTGGTTCTATAGGTTGGTTAAATGTTTTCTCACCCAACCTTGCTTGTGGCTGACATGATCCGTAGTTAAGCTCAATGTTTCCATTTGGAGTAATATTCTAATGAGCACCAGAAAATTATATATCTCAGCTGGGCAGCTAGGAAATATTCTTTAAAATTTGGAAGAGCAAGTCCTCCTCTTTTTTTTTCTAGTTGTAGAGTTTTGAGGTTAACCCTTGGTCTTGCCCCCTTCCAAATAAATCTACTCACTTGTTTATCCCATTTATCAAATTGAGTATTTGGTATACAAACTGGCAGTGAAATGAATAAATAAAGCAATCTAGGTAACACATTCATTTTTATCACCTCTATCCTTGAGCTTAAATCCATGACTAGTGTTGCCCATTTTGTCAAATCTTTTTGTATAGTTTCATTAATCTTATTATAATTAGCCTCATATAATGTATTTAGTTCTCTAGTAAGGTAGACACCTAAATATTTTATTTTTCCTGAATCCCATTTTAGTTTGTAAGCTCGTCTGATTGAGTCAGCTGGTCTATATTTTATACAAAGAACTTGGGTTTTTGATGTTTAACTTATACCCAGATTTCCCTCCAAAGTCTTTTAGTAAAGTTAAAAGTTTAGGAAATGTATAATCCGGATTGTTGAGGTATATAATAATATCATCTGCAAAGAGACCTAACTTATGATCATCCTTAGTGACTGTGATTCCTTTAAGTTCATTACTTTGTCTTATACATTGAGCCAAAGGCTCTATAAACAAGGCAAATAGGGAGGGGCTCAGACAGCATCCCTCCCTTGTCCCTCTGAAGAGCTCGAATCTGTCTGTTAAGTCGCCATTTATTTTAATTCTAGCCACTGGTTTATCGTACAGGGCCTGTATACATTTAATGATAGTTTTATCAAAACCCATTCTTTTCAAAACCGCAAAAAGAAAATTCCAGCTGACTCTATCAAAAGCCTTTTCCGCATCAAGACTTACTAAGGCTGTAGGGGTGCTCTGTTTATTGACTTCATTAATTATATGTAGTGTGCGCCGGATATTATCTTGCGTTTGGCGACCTTTTATAAAACCTGTCTGGTCCTCATCTATCAGGTCTGGGAGGAAGTTTTCTAATCTTCTAGCGATTATAGACGTGAATAATTTATAATCAACATTCAAAATGGAAATTGGACGATAAGACTCACATAACTCTTTATTTTTACCTTCCTTTGGTATGACTGTTATCATAGCCTCTTTCCATGAGGGAGGATTCCAACAATAGAGGGGCAAGGTCTTCTTTATAAACTTTGTACCATTCGTTAGGATAGCCATCCGTCCCTGGGCTTTTTTTGGTTTTCAATCTACTGATAGCCTTATCAAGCTCTTTTTTAGTAATGGGTGAATTTAATGATACATTTTGAGAGGTTCCTATGGAGGGGAAATCTAATTCAGCTAGATAATCTTCAATTTCTTTCTATCAACTTGTTCTGATTGATTATACAGAGATTTATAATATTTATAAAATATATTTTTGATTTCCTCAGGTTCATATTTTATGTCCTTACTTTCTGGGTCTCTGATTTTGTTAACTGAGTTCCTTATTTGCTGTGATCTTAATCTTTTTGCTAATATTTTGGTAGCTTTGGGACCTGATTCATAAAAGATTTGTTTTGTGAATCTCAATTTCTTTTCTATCTCCTCATTTGCCATGTCTGATAATTGTTTTCTAATTCCTTTTATCATTCCAGCCAAATTATCACTCTTATCTGTATGCTGTTGTTTTTCTAGTTTTCTCATATTTTGTTCTAATTCAGCTTGTAGTTGCTTTTTCTTTTTTTTAAATGTGAGCTAGCCTTGATATCAGATTTCCCCTCATCACTGCTTTGACAGTGTCCCATAATATTGTTGGCTCTATTTGTTCATCCTTATTATTGGCTATACAGTCCTGAATCTCTTTTTTGATTTCTTGCACCACAATTTCATTATTAAGAATATTAACATTCAATTTCCATAATGTTGTTTTGTTTGGACAATCAAGATGTATGGTTAAGTATATAGCATTGTGATCTGACACATCTGCTATTCCGGTTTCACAGTCTATTACCCGGTGTCTATCTATAGTATTCATCAGAAAGTAGTCAATCCTAGAATGTACCTTATGAGCAGCAGAATAATGCGTATAGTCTCTCTCTGATGGATGAAGATCTCTCCAGATATCACAGAGACCTGCATCTTTAATTAGGATGTTAAGATTCTTGGATTTAATGTTTGTATATCTTTTAGTACTTGTTGTGTCTTTAGTATAATTCAAAACTGTGTTTCAATCGCCTCCACATATCAAAATCCCCTCACTCATTATTGTTATTTTGTCAAACAATGATTTAAAGAATGTTTTATCTTCCTCAGGGGGTGCATACACATTAACTAATGTAACAATAGTATTATCAATCCTCCCTTTAACGATCACATATCTGCCATATTTATCGGAACATTCCTCAGTCAATTCAAAATTAACAGTGTTTGAAATAAGGGTAATAACTCCTCTCCTTCTGCTATTCTTGTGAGAGCTATAAAAGGAATTTATGTAACCAAACTTTTTAAATTTCTCATGCTCTTCATTTGACATATGAGTTTCTTGTATGAATATCACTTGCATTTTATCCCTTTTTAATTTCGCTATCACCCTACTCCTCTTTATCGGGTTACCCAGACCGTTTACATTAATTGTCTCAATTTTCAGTTTACATGACCCACTCATACCCTGAGTATATTATTGCTGTAGACCCCACAAGTGAACAAGAACTAATAACGAGAACAAAAAACATTAAGAAATAAAATAAACAAGAACAATGATACAGGGGATACCTGTGACTCCAACTCAAAGGGAAAAATGTCTCTCCCAACTGGGCCCCGTCGGTAGGCCTAGGGTAATGTCTCCCGTAAGGGGAGGGCCCTATGTAAGGTTTGGAAACTACTTCCATCCTAAATGTCCAACGTCCTAACTCCTTCACTGGTGCCTCTCCTTCAGTACTATGAATTACAGAGGCCTCCCTGTGTCAATGATGTAAGCGCTACACATCAGTCATTTTTTCCCGCTTCTCTGAAACTCCATCAATTTCTCTTTTGCCCTCTGCGCAGTAGGGACTCTGTGCTCTCGCCGGGGGCGCGCCTCCCGCTGCCATCCCAAGGATTTCTGAAGTCGAGTCTCCATAGCGACTTCTTCAGTAACCGCTGTCGGCACCTCCACTTCCAAGCCCCGCTTCCGCAACTCCATCCCAGCTTCGTGTGCGCTGCTGTATGTTCCAACGCCGCTCTCCCAGTGGATTCGTATGCTCGTGTAGGGTGTTTGGAAACGTACACCCTTTTCCTTCAGCACTTTCTTAATCTCTTGATATGCCATGCGTTTTTGGACGATCTCAGTTGCATAGTCGTGGTCAAAATAAATGTTTCTTCCATTTGACTGAATGCGTCCTTTTTTCCACGCTTCTTTGAGGATGAGCTCTTTAGTAGTAGCCTATATTCTTGAAAATTTACTATAATTTGTCTCGGGTTATTATTGGGTCGGGGCTTGGCTGCGAAGACTCTGTGGGCTCGCTGAATTTTAAGATCCAAGTCGGCTGGCAGAGGTAACTCACGCTTGAGGAAATCTGTCACGAACTGCGTCACCGACTTCCTTTCCTCTCCTTCTCCTATCCCGAAAAGGCGAATGTTGTTCCTTCGCGATCTGGATTCGAGATCAGTCAATTTGTTTTGAATACTCCTCTGTCGCTTAATGCTTTCAGTCAGCGCTTCAGTCAGTTCCACTGTCATGTCCTCAACATGCCCAACGCGATTCTCCGCTTCTTCCATTCTTTCCGTCAGGCCTCTCATTTCCTCCGTCAGGCCGTCAAGTTTATTACCCATCTCCTGTCGCAGGGTATTGATGTCCTTCCTTAGTTTGTCATTGTCCTCCTTCAATTCGGATTTAAGCGTTTCTATTGCTTCCAATATAGCGCTCGAGGTTTTGCTAGTTCCACCCGGGCTCGTGTTTGTTTGCTCGGTTGCGTTGCTAGCTTTTGTCGCGGTTATTCCTTTGTCTCCTTTAGGCATTTTGCGTCTTTTGGGCCTTTGATATTTCGAACCCCACTCAAATGCTTAACTTACTCTATTAATGGATAATATATCATCGAGTTTAGGTGGGTATTTTCCATCAATCTCGGAGAGCGGTCACCAAACACGTCTGACTCGTCACGCCATCACCGGAAGTCCGGTTATGATGTTTTGGCTCATCGGTGTACATTAAAGTAAATTGTGTGAGATAAGGAAAATATGGAATTACTCCCAAAGGCACAATCTTATCTTTAATACTGTGAATTTGTTGAAATACTTGGAAAACTAAAAAGACTTAAGAGTTGAAGCGTCACCAGTCAACAACTTTTACAGTGTAAATAAAGTCATTTTTGTGTTCTGATTGTACATAAAACTATGAGGAAATACAACAACTTGATTGATCTGTGATTGATTGAGAATGAATTTAGTTTAAATCTGTGAGTTTGAACAGTAATACTGTAGTAAATATACTTTAGATGTACAGTATTGTAAAATCAACCCAGACAGAATGATCAGGTCTTGTATCATACAGAGGTTGGTGTCCTGTCTTCTTATTTATTATTGACTGCTGACAAACACTGAGGTAACAACGCAAGTATACCAATATTGAACAATAAACAAACTGTGAACAATACAGTTGTTTTCTTTATTTACAGATGGTTAAAACATTCCACTAAATCTTTTGCATTGAGTTGTGTGTACAAATAAGATGTATTTACAGGACAAAAATAACATGTTGTTGATGTCATTTGATTCTGATGTTGAACAATCACTGGTCTATAATTTGAAATAATTTTAATTTAAGTCAAACAACAAGACATATATCATCTGAATCCACAGATTATTTTGTAAAGAAGCTTTGAAATATCAGACAATAGTTCTCATGTACTTCCACTGGACCCACAATGATAGGTCTACACTGTTAAAAAATTACTGTAAATTTTACAGTAAAATACTGGCAGCAGGGTTGCCAGCCAGTTACTGTAATTTTTACAGTAGTGTTTCTGTAATTTAATTTACAGAATTTTACTGTAATCGAGAATACAGTAAAATTCTGTAAATTAAATTACAGAAACACTACTGTAAAAATTACAGTAACTGGCTGGCAACCCTGCTGCCAGTATTTTACTGTAAAATTTACAGTAATTTATATATTTTGTATACTGCATTTTTACAAAAAAATATATTGTATACTGCATTTAACATACTTCTTTAAATAGCAAATACACACATTCAAGTAGTTTAGTCAAGTAGAATATGTAAAATGCAGTATACAATATATTTTCCCTATTGCTCACTTAATGACTGGGAGCTGAATTTTAAATTTAATCTATTAACTGCATAAACTTTAAACAAATTTTAACTGCATAAAGTGTTGTATAATGCATAACTTAATTCACCCGCCTCCCAAAAAAATATATATATATTTGATGCTTCTTAATCTTGAAAAACAGGTCAAAATGTAATAAATATATCTTTCAAATTTACATTAAAAAAATGCCATAAAAGGTGTATTATTTTGAATTTATTTTTTATTTAGAAAATCATTTTATTTTTTAAAGGGACAAAATTGTATCATGAAAATGTTTTTAAATTACTTATTGGCCATCATGGCCCTTCACACAAAGAAATACAATTATAACTATAACTTGACCAACAGGGTCATATAAAAACATTTCTTAAAACCCACATCACTTTTATCACTTCATGAACATACCAACATGGCCAAACAACAAGTCCAACAAACTTGATCAAAAAGAACAATTCTGCTCCAGATGATGTTCCATCCCAGGATTCAAAGAGAGGCTAGAAATATTGAAAGGAACAAAGAGGACAATACATTAGATATATTACAAAACATAATACTTTAAGGGTGCGTTCACACTTGTAGTTCGGTTTGTTTGGTTCATTTGGTCCGGACCAAAGAAGAAAAAAAAGCATTTAGTCCTGGTCCGGTTAGCGTTCAGATTGGCAATTTTATCACCGAACCAAAAGATACCGAACCTAAAGGCACAGGGATACATTCACAACGTGATTGGTCGGATTTTATGACGTATTGCCTATTTTGAGACGGAACTTACCGAACATCCAAAACAATGCTGTTTGCTGAGGTAAATGCGCTCGTTGTGTGTGCGTAGCGGGGCGTAGCCTGCATGTGATGGTATTTTGGCCAGTTGGGAACTAGTGAAGAGCTTATAAAATGTGTAAGGCAGTCAAAACACCGGCAGGAATCCATCCGTCACACACACAAACGATCTGCTGTGTGGAGACGCGCGTCTGATGCCTGTGATGAGCAAACTATGACGAGAAAAACCGACATGCGTGAGGTTTCTGTCCTTTTTACGGTCTCATCTTCCTTTTTTTGGTTCGGTTACATGTCTTTGGTCCATGTTGCGTTCATATATCATTCGAACCGCACCAGAGTTCGTTTGGAAGCGGACCGAGACCCATCTTTTCAGCGGTCTCGGTCCGCTTGTTTGGTGCGCACCGGGGTTCGGATGGCAGCGTTCACATATGTTCAAATGAACCGCACTAACCGAGCAATCACACCAGGGTTCCTTTTAATCGAACCAAACATGACAAGTGTGAACGCACCCTAAGAGACTGATAGAGGGATGATAGATACAGTCAGATACAGATATAGAATAATAAAAGTATATAATAAAAGGAAAAATAGATCTTGGTGTGTGTGTGTATTTCTTACATTTCAGAAATTCCACTGAAAATCCATCACTTTGCACAGAAGAGTGGCCACATGTAGGTTGAACGCAACCCGTTTCTTCTGAACTGTCTGCCTGTTGTTTTAGATGGCACTTTTCCTTTCGTCTTTGTTCCTCTCTCCAGATAAATACCTACAAAGTGCATAAAGGGTCAGGAATTCAGATTGGTTTTAGCTTTTGAGGCATGTAATCATGTTTATGAAATTATACCATGTGGTAGAGCAGTATTAGCCTACAACTCCAGTCCTGAATACTTACCTCCCAGAAAGTTTTAGATGTCCCACTAATCAACACCTTATTTAACTAATTTGTTTGCCAGGGTCAAATAGAGAGACATCTAAAACATTCACCCTAAAAAATAAATGTCTAATCTAGTTGAGAAACAAATAGTTTGTAGTTGTGTTAAAGGCCTCAATAGATATAAAATGTACATCTAAAAGACAAGTACAGGATGATCAGTTTGTTCATATCTGTAAATAGCACATTTCATTTCAAGTTAAAAAAGATTTGTTTTCGTAATGGTACGTTAATACATTAACTATACAAGGCAAACTGAAATCAAACAGAGATGTTAAAGTGTTTGCATTACCTTAAGTTAGCAAATGTCCACAAATACATCACATTGGTTACGTTAACAGCATGAAGCAGCACCATTTTGCGTGACACATCCTCCGTGAGCGGCCTGATCGCGTCGCGAGGCTTTTTCGTTTCGGCCCGTGTTAACAGATGACTGTCTGCCTGTACAAATGTGATTTACGCCATAAAATAATCACGACCAAGTGCGCTGATGAACACGAAGTTCTCGTGAATTCCAACTGTTTCTAATTATTAATTTTCGGCCCACAGCCGCTATGCTAAAGCGCCGGGGAATGTGTGAGATCCTACCGCGATCGCGCTGAGGAAAACCCCGCGCAAGTCTGCTTCGCGCCCCGCGGACGGAGGATGCGTCAATCCGGGGTTACCAATATGAATTGCGAATGTAAATACATACATATTTACCAAAGACTGAGGGGGAAATGAAATAATAAGTCACTTACCACAGTTGTAAATCACTCCTCTTGCTGCTACTCGAATCTTGACCGTTGGAGATCCCACAATGCCTCTGTATATTTGAAATTTACAGCAATATTCTGTAAATTTGATTCAAACCGCCACGCCCCCGGAATTCATTGCAATTTACAGCAATATGCTGTATTATTAAAATACAGCCATCGGCTGTAAAATATTGCTGTAATTTTTACAGCAATTCATTACAGTGTACATTTGCACAATTGTGTGACATACACTAATTATTAGTTATTTTTTATTTATTTATTTATTTATTTATTTACTTACAAGTTTAAAAGTGCATTGACGCCCCTGCTTTGAGTTCACCTACACAATGCCTGAAAAAGTTGAAAGTACATAATGCACTTCTATCCATAGTCAATTCTCTACACTCCAGTAGGTGGTGCAAATTACATTTTTTGAGGGAATAGGTTTAGGAATCAGAACTGCTTTATATGCTGTTGATGGCACATATGAAAAAGAAGGAATATAGAAATATACAACGGAAGTCCTTCAAAACAAAGGTGGGTGGTCTATTACATGGGGTTTTAAGTTATTTGTTGGTAAATCAAATTGCAAGTAGTCTATTTCTCAAGAAAATATTCCTGAAAACATCAAACATTTGCTGTATGGAAGTCCATGAAAGAGCATCAGTTTTAAGTACTTGAGGTTATGGTTTGATAGCAAATACACATGAGGAACATATAAACATGATAGAGAATAAAAGCAAAAAAAGAGGTATGTTAAGACCAGGGCCGGATTATCCATAGACGGGATTGGGCAAGTGCCCTGGGGCACCAGCCAATAGGGGGGCACCAAGTGATTAAGATAATGATTTTTTATTTTTTTTTTAAATCATGTTTTGTACATATTTAGCTGGAAAGATAGGGATACAAAATTAACAGTTAATGATACAATATATACAGAGAGAATATAAAGAGCCCTGCCCCTTTGATCGCGAAAGTGAAAGTACCCAGTTTGCGGTTGCATCCCGGTAGAGATCTTCGGGACCCAACGCAACAGAGTGCGGTGCGGGACGAGATTTGATGGGCGCGGGCGGTGAGACACTACTCGTGTGCGGGGCGCGGGCGGTGAGACGCGGGTTGCGGGAAAATCAAATGATTCCTGCGGGAAGCGAGCTGGCGGGCGGGCGCGGGACTGAAAAATCCGTCCCACCCTCTACATAGCGGTGCCCCGCCCCCCGTGTTCCCATTTCTCCTCCCCCAGAACGCGATTTCGCCCCTGCCCTCGCGGAGGTCTGTGCATGCCGCTGCATGCACCACACCAGGTTTATTTTTGCCTATTTATTGGGAAAAATCTTATTAAAACCAAAATTATAGGCCTATGTGGTGTCCCATGCACTGACAACCATATAAACATTCACAGTGCTATCTAGATAGTCCAGTGGCTGACGATTGTGTTATTTCAGTCAAATGTGGGCAAATTTCGCTGTGTATAAAACATACAATACGCTTTAAATGATTACACATATATGTAAATGTTCATGTACAATTTATTTTACCTATAGTAAGCTCGTATTTATGATCATTCCAATGGCACGTGAAGGCAGAATTAATTAACGATTTTGCATGCACAAATTCTAGAAAAAGGAATTATTTCTCTGCAAATATGTGACGCTGTTGAAATTTGCGTGAAATTTGAAATTTTTGAAACGGTTTTCTCTTTTAGATGGTTACTTAGATGCTTGTAAAGTTCAGTGTGTGTGTTTTGCTACTGCGCGCGTATGTGGTGCTGAATTCAGCTGTTATGATTGCTTGCAACCGTCTTTCTTGGGCTTGCTTTTTTTAAATTTATTCTTTTTTTGCATATGGTTTTGCATGTAGTCCTCATACATGCCTTTTATGATGGAAATAAAGATATTTAGTAAGATATGTTCATGTTGCACTAGCATATAAATTAAATGGGTGGGGGGGGCACTTCAAATGTGGTCATACGGCACTACACTGTGTTAATCCGGGCCTGGTTAAGACCCATTATTGATTGTGGGTGTACAATTTACAGAGCAGCAGCAAAATCAAAGCTCAAAATAAAACGTGGATTTAATACAGGCTAAAGCGTTAAGAATAAGCACAGGGCAAAGAGGCAAAATCTCTCTGACATATTGAAGACTAAAAAGCAAAACTACTAGGAGTATAAAAGTAATCCAGAAAGAGGTTTTGGATGGACAATAAAAAAAGCTTTATCTACTAGTAGATAAATATAAATATCTTTTGGCGTGGGAGCTGAACACGCAGCAGCCAGAAATACAGCGCTGTTTGAACCCAAAATAATAAAGTTTAATTAATTTATTTATTATTAACTATCATCCAAGCGAGAAAAGGAACACTAGGTGGCGTCATGTGCCTATATATAGTGCGGAACACGTAGAAGAAATTCCAAGTAAAAAACAAACAATCAGGATGCGCGAGATTTAAATACTGAAAGTTTGAGGTTTGACCAGTTCAAGTGGTGGTTAATATTAATCGATGAGGCTGTAGCTGATCGTGTAAGAGTTTCAGTGAAGGATATGTGGATTATTTTCGCTGGATGCCCTAGTTGCCACAGGTGAGACGATTCTACCCCCCGGAAGTTGCTGTTTATATTGTGTGGCCTATGAAATGTTGTTTATGTTGTCTGTGTTAGATTTAATTTTAGTTTATATATTAATTCATCCTGTTTCATCCTTATTTAAAAAGCATAGATGAGCTCTCTTCGTATGATACACAACCATACCAAAACATTTACATTTTACATTTATTCATTTGGCAGACGCTTTTATCCAAAGCGACTTACAAGTGAGGAATACAACAAGCGAGTCGTCATGACGAGGCAAATAGGCAAGAAGTGCTCATAATACAAGTTATAGGCAGTGCTCAGATTATCCTAAGCTACAATAGAGAGGGATTAAAGGAAGTGAAAGGATAGGAATAAGAAGTTTTTTTTTTTTTTTTTTTTAAGATAAGGTTAAGTGCTCACGAAAGAGATGGGTTTTCAGCTGTCTTTTGAATATTGCCAGGGATTCCGCATTCCGGATGGGGGCAGGAAGATCGTTCCACCAGCAAGGAACAGTGAACGAGAATGTTCTGGAAAGTGATTTCGTGCCTCTCTGTGATGGTACCACAAGCCTTCGCTCCTTTAGTGAGCGCAGGTTTCTGGTAGGAGTGTAGACTCGTAAGAGTGAGTGGAAGTAGGAGGGTGCTGAGCCTGTGGTAGATCTGTAAGCAAGCGTCAACGCCTTGAATTTGATGCGAGCAGCAAGTGGTAGCCAGTGAAGAGAGATGAAGAGAGGCGTGACGTGGGCTCTTTTGGGCTCGTTGAATACGAGACGTGCTGCTGCGTTCTGAATCATTTGTAGAGGCTTGATTGTGCATGATGGCAGTCCAGCCAGAAGTGTATTGCAGTAATCAAGCCTAGAAATGACCAGGGCCTGGACCAGAAGTTGTGTTGCATGTTCTGTCAGAAAGGGCCTGATTTTCCTGATGTTGTATAGTGCAAATCTGCATGACCGAGCTGTCTTTGCAATGTGGTCTTTGAAGGTCAGTTGATCATCAAGGATTACTCCAAGATTTCTGGCCGAATTTGATGGGGTAATTGAGGATGTACCTAGCTGGATGCTGAAATCGTGATTTAGAGAAAACACTGTATTTCTACTAGCAAACATGTTGACTTATTTCCATTTAAATCAAGCAGTTCAATAAAAAATTAAGTTACTTATATTTGATTTTTCTAAATGGGCATCAGTATCTGTCACGGTTCATGGGTTCACTTACTCGCCCTCGTGTGGTTGTGGTGTGTGTTGCACTGAGTGAGTGATTGTGTGGGCGTCACCCACCTGTCTGATTGTGATGTGCTGCCAGCCATGGATGTCCCAGGACGATAGAATGGTGAACGGATCTGGAGAGGTAAAATGACAATAGTTCAGTGTGGTTACCGGAAATTATGGCAGTGACGGGTTCCGTGGCGTGTGTGATGGTGGGTAGTTTCTGTCCGTTGAGGGCAACAACAGATATGGCGTGATCCAACGGGCGAATGGGAATGTGCAACCGAGTGGCCAGCTCAAAGTTTATTAAATTTGTCATTTAAAATTAAAATTATGCTTCCCTCCGTGCCCGAGTCGACCAGGGCCTGGCAGGTGTGATGTCCGGATACCCATTGCAATCTCACCGGGAGGAGCGTCGCAGACGAGGATTTATCCAAGGCTAGACCGCCCGACAGTAACCTCGGTCCTACTGCCGGACTTTTGCCTTTTACCGGGCAGTCCTTAAGAAAGTGTCCAGCTCCACCACAGTACAGACAGAGTCCTTTCTCCTTCCGGTGTGTCCTCTCCTCCCGGGAGAGCCGAGCTCTCCCCACCTGCATGGGCTCGTGATCGAACAGGGGACCGACCGTGTGCTCACCGCTGACCCCCGCAGCATCCAGTTCTTCGAGACACGCCACAGGCTTCCTGCGTTCAGCGCGTTCGTGCAAACGGCCATCCACTCGCAGCGCGAGCTCAATCAGTCCGTTAAGAGTGGGAGGTAAATCCAGTGAATAGATCTCCTGCTGCACACGGTCGGCCAGCCCATGCAGGAACACATCCCACTGCGCCTCCTTGTTCCACTTACACTCCGCTGCCAGGGTGTGGAACTCAATGGCGTAGTCGGAAACAGGTCGAACTCCCTGCGAGCTTGCGAGCAGCCTCCCGTCCCGCCACCGAACGGTCGAACACTCGCCTCATCTCCTGCGACAGGGACTGGAACGAGGAGCAGCAAGGATGATCGTTTTCCCACACCGCCGTTCCCCATAATGCCGCTCGTCCCGTCAATAACGTCATCACTAACGCGACTTTAGACTCCTCAGAAGAGAACGTGTTAGGTTGCAGAGAGAAATAAATAGAGCATTTAGACAGAAAAGCTCTACAAGCATCAGGTTCTCCACCATACCTCTCTGGTGCAGGAATACGAGGCTCTTGTGGTGTGTCGATGAGTGGGGAACGGGCGGTGGGGCTGGCGCAGTGGGAGATGAAAGATGTTGTACCTGGGTCGAGAGCTCGGCCACCTGCGCCACCAACGTTTGCACAGCGCGAGCAGTGGCAATCACCTGCTCGTCCTGCTGATCCATTCGTTGAGCGCTCTTGCTCAAATACTCCTGAAGATCCGACGACCTTGCTGGATCCATCTTGGTCAGTTCGTTCTGTCAGGAAATGAACACAGAGAGAGGATCCAAGTGCAAGTAAAACAGGATTTATTGACAGAATACGCTGTACAATAACTTCACTCCAAACAGGACAGTCGTTGCAGTCACAAAGACGATCTGACACCGTGATGTGTTGAAGCAGATGAACCGGGTGGCGCAGGGCTGCAACGGGTATCAGAAGCCAAGGAATAATCCAACCCAGACGCTGGCACAAGACGGAGATCCAGAACCCCAGAATAACAGGAGGTGAAACACGACAGCGGGACAGCCTGCAACGAACTGACAAAGACACCATGTAGACACACACATTAAATAGCAAACACTGAACAAGACACGGCTGGCAGCACATCACAATCAGACAGGTGGGTGACGCCCACACAATCACTCACTCAGTGCAACACACACCACAACCACACGAGGGCGAGTAAGTGAACCCATGAACCGTGACAGTATCACATCACAAACCCCTCCCACAACAATTCACCATTAAATACTGGGAATATTTCCATCATCCTCCAAGAGAAGGACAAAGGTGTAGCAGCTGAAATCTGTGTGACTTTTTTCTTATACATTTCTCTGCAACATAAAAGCTGCCTATAGACTCTGTATAATTACAAAAATAAAATGACTATTTCATTGACAACATCTCTGTAGTTTTTTTTTACTACCATATCTTTTCCGTAATATAACTTGCATATTTATCTGAAACGTGCTGCGATTTATACAATGCAATTAAAGGGTTATTTCACCTCAAAAATGTAATTTCTGTCATTAATTACTCACCCTCATGTCGTTCCACACCCATGAGATCTTTGTTCGTCTTCAGAACACAAATTAAGATATTTTGATAAAATCCACGTTTTTTTTTTTTTACTTTAATAGAAAGCAACGAAATTACCACATTCAAGGTCCAGAAAAGTAGTAAAAACATCGATAAAATAGCCCATGTGACTACAGTGTTTCAACCTTAATGTTATTGAAGTGACGAATACATTTTGTGTGCAAAAACAAAACGACTTATTCAACAAAATTCGTCTCTCCCTGTACGCAGTTGAACGCAGTTCAGTGCTTCTGTGTTTGCATCCGAATGTCGGCTCAGCATTGGCCGGCTCTTGAGTCAACATCACACGCATGCGTTGTGCTGCTCATGTAAACAGCATCTGCCAATACTGAGCCAGCATTCTGACATAGAACCTGGAAGTGCTGAACGTTATTATTGTTTTGTATATTAAACCTTTGACAAAAATAAAATCATCTCATTCAAATCTACGTTCACGCTGTCATGTTTAGAAATAGTCTAAAGAGATTCACTTTTCATGCTGTTCATGTTTAGATATAAACAGCTTCACAAACAGTCATTTCAACCACATGGTCTCATTATTTCTGTTTTACAAATATTCCAATTATCACAGATTCACAGAAGTATACAAAAGTTTATTATTCAGAATAAACGCTTATGTCTACGTTACCAATCAAAATAGAATAAATCACCTTTTGAAAGTAACTGGGTGCTTTAAATAACGACTGTATCGATTGCATTGTTACGCCACCAAGTGGCAACAAAACAAGGGAAGTCTTTATGAATCCAACTTATTATTTTTTTTATTATTATTGGTTGTTTAATATTTTTCCTTATGAAAACTGAAAACACTACACTGGAAGTTCCTGTTTCAAACTGACTTGTTTTGTTGCTGGTGCAATTTATTTTATAAAAGGGACTGTTATTTGACCTCTAACCTCTAAGCAACAGTTAATTAAAGTATAAAGAAAAGAGGACAGGGTATGACATGGTTAATTTGTACATAATTGTACTGTTCAATCATTGTTTAAAAGCTGTAAAGCTGCTTATGGAAACAATTACAAATTGTAAAAAGCGCTATATAAATAAATTTGACTTGACTTGACTTGACTTTAAAGCATTTATGGCACTTTTTTGTCTTCATTTGTCTTTTTTTTTTTTTTTTTTTAATATCACAATAAATATTGTACCATGGTATTATTGTACCATGACATTTTGATATTGTTACATCCCTAGACTAGTTACAACCCATATAAACATCTTTGTATTCTTTCATGCTAGAGTTGTACAAATAAGGGTAGCCTAATTTCTATAATGTACACATATAAGCATACACCTAAAAAAGTGAAGTATACTTTGGCCTTAAGACGTCAACCTGTTTATCTTTTTCAACCAATATTTGACATCTGACCAGTGTCTTCCTGACGTTACATTAGCTATGTTTCCATCCACTTATTTTTATGCACATTTTGGGATATTGCAAAAAAAAAAAAAAAAAATGCTGTACGGAATCGGATGATTTTTTTATGCTATACGAAAACATGCAATGGAAATCGTTTAAAATAACTGTTTTGTTATTTTGTGTAGCCTGTTGTAATTTGATGCAAAGCTGAATTGTGGATTTGGTCACACGTTCTCATTTCAAGGGCCTGCATACAATATGTCCAATCTGGGTAAAGGGTTATAGGCTAACAGTGTCTGAAAAAGAATGATGAAAATTTCAACCATAGATAATATAGTGAAAGTCATGTTCCAGTTATTGGTGTCAATGGGTCTCATTATCCTGAATTGTTTGTCAGTGTCCATACAATTTAAAACTATAATACAACACTTGCTTCTATTTTTTAGCAGTTGTTTCAGTTTATCAGTTTATCATTTTGAACAGGTGATTTTGTTTGAGTGAACAAATGACAATAGGTTTATGTATATTAAAGGTGCCCTAGAATCAAAAATTGATTTTACCTTGGCATAGTTGAATAACAAGAGTTCAGTACATGGAAATGACATACAGTGAGTCTCAAACTCCATTGTTTCCTCCTTCTTACATAAATCTCATTTGTTTAAAAGACCTCCGAAAAACAGGCGAATCTCAACATAACACCGACTGTTACGTAACAGTCAGAAAAATGAATAAAAAAAAAATCTATGGGGTATTTTGAGCTGAAACTTCACAGACACATTCAGGGGACACCTTAGACTTATATTACATATTTTGAAAACACATTCTACGGCACCTTTAAGGTCCAATGACGAAAGAGCTGTCCAGTCCACAAACTAATTCATAAGTCCACCACAAACGTCCAATAACTTCAATCACACAGTTATTGTTCACTGTAGGGGAATTTAATGTTAAGACTCAAAGACCAGATATGATGAATGAAGACCCAGAGACAGAGTTTAAAAAAACAGTAAAAGACATTTTTACTGAAGAAAAGCAGCTTCATCAGCAGAAGTCAGCTTCAACTCTCACAAGCAGTTCGTAGGCCGCTCTGCACACTTTCACATTTCCACAACAATTATACTCTAACAGAGTCCACTAACATTATTACTTCAGGTTAAATGATTCTGATTTGCTAAGAAATAGATAAACTTAGAAATTGTCCACACATGGACTGATAGGCACACGCACATCTCCAGCAATTATCTGGATGACACAAATAGTTTAGTCATGGGGTGATCTAGGTCACAGATATGCGTTTCTGGGCGCCACTTTGCCCACCTCTCCAATACAGGATCTGTAACAAAAATACTAGCGCACAAACACAGATACATAGTCTCTTTTTTAAAGTTGAAGTTGGCTGAACAGCATATTTCCCCAAAACATACTGATAACATGTTCTCACTCACAAGAGGTATAGACAATATTCATCATTATTTAGTGTCTGAAGATGAAAAGGAAAATAAATGCTTTAACATAAATTGAAGATACATCTTTCTGGTCATACATCTTTCAAATAATGTAATATTTACAAGGATAAATGTTGATTAATAACTTGATTATAAATCACTCAAGAGATAAATATTGGAGCAGTGGATTCCAGAATCAAACCCCTTCAGCACAAGAGTGAATGTCACTAGCTGCTAATCCACCATCACACACAACATGACTCAATGTAATGACTCAAAAGATTATGGATAAGAAAACAGAGAAATTAAATAACAAACAAAATATTACAAAAAATGCAAATATAAAAATATCCTTATATTACAAAGAACAGTGAAGTGTGCAGATCTTAGTTATCTGATAGGAAATTAAACAAAAGGCAAGTCTAAAAAACTGCAAATGTTTATATCACATATTGAAATTAAAACAAAAAACAAAACAAAAACAAAATACATACACTTTAAACTCCTGCATCCTTTTCAAAACACAAGGCATATTTCAGGGTTCCCTATACAAAACATTATTTTACACAGTATAAACAGACAATTTAACTTTATACCTGAAAAGGGGGAGTAATTCATGTTTCCCCACATTCATCTTTATGCGGAATTAAGAAATCCCCTTAGTGTTTGACAAAACACCAGTAATTGATTGCACACCTTATTTTGCCAATACAATTCATCACAAATCACCCAAAAAATGAACAAGTGACATGTTTGCATTTTATAAACATTTTAAACACATTCATATAAATGTAGATGCTTTAAATGTTTGCTTACATGAATTCATGGAATTATGAATTTTTTTTAAATAAGTCACACTTGCATTCTACCCTGAAACCGCTCTCATGAATAAATGCTTTGGGATTTTATGAACCTTTAAATTCATTTGATGTAATACAATTTAGAGCAAATGATTATAAAATAAAAGATTTTTGTTTCTAAGGGGGGGTCATCTTCTATATCTATTTATCACTAACCCTGCTGCTACCCCTGCTGCTACTCCTACTCCTACTCCTATCACCACTGCTGGTCCTGCTGCTGCTGCTGCTGCTGCCGCCACTTTTGCTGCTGCTCCTGATTTAGCTACTTTTACTGTTCCAAATGCTAATAATGTTCCTATGCCTAATATTCCCAACCATCTCATTGCCCCTCCTCCCCTCCTCCTTCGTCTCCCCTCCCCCGTCCCCGTCTCCCCTCCTCCTCCTCCTCCTCCTCCCCCTCCCCCTCCTCCTCCTCCTCCCCTCCCCCTCCTTCTTCTCCTCCTCCTCCTTCATTCACTGTAAATAACATATATGGCAAACATATTAATTTATAGATAGATGAATGAATGGATGGATAAATATGAATTACTCATTACTTACTGTCAGGAGGTGGTGTCATGCTGCTGTGTCTTCTCCTCCGCATCTTGCCTGTGAGTTTAATTTGATCTGTGAAGTTAAAAGATAAATGCTTACTTTCATCATATCTTCTAATAATGCATTTCTGTATGAATCAGCATGTTTGTTTAAAGTTTCGCTCTTTCTGTTACAGTAATATCCAACAGCATGCAAATGTTCCTGTTGTGTTTCTCTTTTTTAAAACAGAAACACTTAATTCATTGTTAGCTAACTGCATGATTATATATGTACATTTCTGAAATTACATAATTTGGACACAGTCACCTCACCTCTGATAACAGATTACTCTAAATTGTAATGCTGTCATGCATTTTCTGTAAAGCTGCTTTGAAACTATATGTACTGTGAAAAGCGCTATACAAATAAATGTGAAATGAAAACTGAATTCAAAAACATGAATTGTACTTTATTTGTTAAATATTTGTAATATTTTAATTTATTTTATTATAATTTTTGACATATTTTATCATTGTTCACACAAATAATTAAATATGTTTTGAGCTATATTAGACTCTTTTACAAAAGCTTAATATTTTAGTGCTGCATTTGACACTACTTCAGTGTTACTTTTACTGTTTGTGAACATATAAACACAGAGTTCGTGATCATTTTAACAGGGTTTAACTTTTTTTTTTACACAACTTTTCTTCTTTTTTTTTACACAACAATGCTTAAGCATCTTATGACAGTTATCTCCAATCATAAATTATGATATTTTTGATCATATTTGCCACTATTTCAGAAATTTTTTTCCCTGCATATGCACCAATACCACTTTTTCAAGAACAAGGCTGATCCCGATACTTTTATTTTTGGTTCTTGCCAATGCCGATTCCTGTATTTTCATTGCATTGTAATTTTTAAATATATTGGGTAGAGGCTTAATTTGTTTATGTTTCAGTTATTTTCATGCTTATTTGAGCCTGTTAAAATGTATTTTTAGAGCTTCTGTTATTTTCACAGATTATTTTATATCATATTATCTTTCATTTTGCACAGTGCATATTTATGAACCATTTTATGTATGAACCATTTTATGTGGAAGGGCAAGACCCATTCACTTTTTTTCTAAGACCAGTGATGTTAGACCCACTCACTTTTACCGTCTCTTATTCAGCGCGTCTATTCACTTTTCAGAGCGCCGTCAGTCAAAACCATTCTACTTGAGGAATGCTAATAAATATAGTCAACAAACATGTAAATAAGTATAAATAAACAGGGCTCTCAAGTTTTAAAGACAGGCAAGAGTGACATCTCCAACCGAGATCTCCAATCTCCATGATGCTCAGAGTTCCAGTGGTTTCCTCTGTGGGTGAACGACGATGATGGTGAACAATTCCAGGATATGCTTTTTTTTATTGGTTGTTGCGTTAAATCTTACCCAGATACAATAGTGCTATTTTCTGATTGGCTATTGTATAGCCTCTTTCTTTTTTTGATTGGCTGATAAGTGGCAGGTTCGACTAAGAACTCTAGGTGAGACGAGCTTTCCTGCCCGGTTCCATAGAGAGAGCGGCGCGGCCAGATACATTTTGGGCGCTGCGGCATATTAAATATATAATAAATAGTTTTTCTGCGTGCAGAGCCGGCCCGTTATATAGGCAGTATAGGCAAATGCTAAGGGCGCAATCTCGCTAGGGGGCGCCAAAGAGGCCGGATGTGTGGACAGGGGCGGATCTACCTGGGTGGCACGGGGTGGCATGTGCCACCCTAATAAAAAGCTTTGCCACCCCAAAATTATCACAGAATAAAATAAGCAGTGTTTCAAGTACTGCTTTTCAGGAGTGGCGCTTCAATATGATGACTAAAATAAATTGCGCAACGCAAAGTAATGGCAAGAAAACACGTCTTTCAATAAACTGTGCATGATGGTTGCACGCAGCGCGCCCAGTGTGCTTCATTAACAAATGACTCTTATGAACCGGTTCTTTGAGAGTCAAAAACACAGCGCAGCCAAGTTCACTTACGATTTTTTTCCCATATTTGTACGTGAATCGGAAAATTGCTGCTTCCCGGCTAACTCAGAAGTCCTGTGAGAAATGTCCCATCCGAATATGTCTGAAATTTTAGTAATTTTTTGGCGAGCTGATTCAGCGACCGCCCGCTCCACTTTCATCATGGATAAATTAAGGTATTTTTGCCATCCGATGAACCAATAACATGAAATCAATACGGAGATCCCGATCACAGAAACTAATAGCAGAGTTGGGGTAAGAATCTAAACGTATTTTAGCTTTTCTCGATTGCTAACACATTATACATTTCTCAAAACGTTTAAAATGACAACATTAGGTAGCAAAACTGATGACACACCAGTCAAAATCTGAGAGGGAGTTGAATGAATAATTTACAGGGGTTTTAAACTTACACAGTACCAGTATGCTACTTTAGATGAGGGAAATTTCACGTTGTACACCCTCAATGTTGTGATTGTCAACTCTCTTTGTAGCCATTTGTTATACGTAGGCTGTACTGTATTTTTTGCAGCGCTGAGAAATGATTTCCAAGGGATATAGTCTGTGTCAGAAGATACACTGCTATAGTACTGTACTGTAATAAAATTTAGCCAAATGTGCAGAGGATGCTGAATTTACTTTTACTGCAATTGATAGTATACTGTATTGTGGTGCATACCAAGTTCATACTTATTTTTCTCATGCTTTTCATCTACTGCAAGATCAATTTATAATAGTAAAATGAAATAGAGGTATTTTTGTTACAGTGTTATATGAATTGATCTCACTAGTGTTCACTGGGCAGTGCAGTAGTCTGTGTATTTGTTATGTTTTGTGTGTCATCTGATGCCAAAGTTTGATTTTGTCAGACAAGAATACGTTTTTGAATAGAACATTTTATTTTGACCTGGACATTTGAGGTTTGTGCAAGTTGGTGTATAGTTTTGATATTGTGTTTAGTTGTGAGAAAATGTTGAATTGTTTCATGAATTGTGCATTAGCAATCAAGAAAAACAATAGAGACTGAAAAGTTTGAAGGACAAATTTATGTTGGCTTGTCATAAACCCAACTTCAAGTCTTAAAATGTAAAAACTTTGGTCAGTTAGTCCAGAATATAGATGTTCTGGGTGATTGCTAAAGTGTTGCTAGGTGGTTGCTAGGCTCTTGCTATGCAGTTGCTGATGTGTTGCTAGAGTATGTGGTTGATAGGGTGTTCTGGGTGAACACACACATTCCCACCTCTGTTAATAACAGAAATTCAAAAATTGTTTTGTTGCTCTTTAACTTGCACTAAAATGTGATATACCATTGAAGTAGCCTGTGTAATATTAATAAAACTGCTCCTTTAGTGATACAAGCTCAGACTCATTTAGAAGTTTTTCATATAGTGTATTTACTTGGTGCCATGATGGATATTGAATTTTTTATTTAATAATTTTAAACGGTATATATATACTTTCTGGTAATGCAATGTTTGTGAACACAATTGTGTATGTAAGGCTATAAATCTCCAAAAACTATGCATGAGCGCTTGCTTTGGTGTTGCCACCCCTCATAGACCTCATGCCACCCCTTTGCCACCCTAGAAATAATTTTCTAGATTCGCCCCTTTAGATAAATCGCAATATAAGGGGGCGCCAAAAAAAAAATCTTGCCTAGGGCACCAAAGAGGCTAGGGCCGGCACTGAACCACATGAACCTAAATAACATCTAATTTGTAAATGTCTATTACATGAAGAATAAGTTTTGAACTTACCACTAAATATCTGGCTGTTTAATCACCCAATGTTAACTTAAAGCCTCGACGTCCCTTCTTTTTTACTTTCGGTTCAGTCTTGTTTGAAGTAGTTCTCGCTGCACAGCATCCAGCTCCACCTCTCTGGAGCTCAAGGGTGGAGTTTAGCCTGTTTAATGGGTGGAGAGATAGGGTTATGGTAGTGTTAGGGTGTGGTTGGGGGATGCAGCTCCACCCATCATGCTCTGACAGTAGGTCGAGAGAGGGAGAGCTGGAGGTTATGGCAATGCAGTGAGTAGGTAGCCTTTCTTGTTTTGTAACTCCACTGATATGTAAAACAACCTTAGTACTCGTCATCACAGGTTCAACTGGACTGTAGCCACGATACCCGTGTGTGTTCTGTGACCTGTTGCACAAAGCTGGTTTCACTTTCTACATAGTTAAGTTCAAGATTAGTTTGAACAAACTCTGTCTTTTCGGGCTCATGAAGGTGGATTGTTTTTTGGTAACCGGCTAACCTGCTCCAAGCAGCTTTTATTCTGGGATCTCAAACCAAAACTGGACCAATCAGCTGTGAATAAAGTGATACAATAAAGCCACTCCCCCTGTATCTCTCAGTCCAAATTAAATCAGTTTATAGTGAAAACATTTTACAGACAAAACTTCTCATCTTTTGCTGCTAATTATTTATTATATTTCTATTTTATGAATTATAATTATGTACACTGTAAAATGTTTATTGTCAAATTAACTGTAACTTACTGGCAACAATTATCCAGTAATTGCTGTATTTCATACCACAGTAAAATTACTGGCAGACGATTTGATTTATAAATCAAGGGAATGAAATAGTAAATCGTGCATAAATTTAATTTTTTTTCTTGCATGTCATGTGCGGGGCTCTGTATTAATGTTATGAAACGACGAGAATAATTTTTGTGCACAAAAAAGTAATTAAAAACTTTAGCATGAGTTCAAGAGGAAGAACGAATTAGCAAATTGTGCGCACGATTTAGCCAACAATTGTTTTCATGCATGTCATGTACATTAAGTTTGAACCACTGTACTCTGGACCTTGAATGTGATAATTTCGTTGCTTTCTATTGAGAATAAAAACCTCTTGGATTTCATCAAAAATATCTGAATTTGTGTTCTGACGTTGAACGAAGGTCTTACAGGTTTGGAAGCGCATGAGGGTGAGTAATTAATGACAGAAATGTCATTTTTGGGCGAGCTGACCCTTAAAGCAAGCAAAGCCCCCACACATGTCCCAAAAAGTCCTCCACTAGAATTTTCCGGGCTTAAACTTTAGAGGATGGGTGGTCTTATAGGTGAAGGGAAGAAAACTGCTTGTGGAAGAATGAGAAGTCCTGCGTTTGCTGGTTATAGAGGTCGTCTTCTTACGGTGTCTGGCAGTCGTCCTTATCTGATGGAAGTGGACATTTGTTTGTTCTAGTCAAACCAGATCCAATCAAAATGTAGCAAACCAGTCAGAGAGGGATCCTGCTATAAAACTGGGCTCTGGAATGTGCTGTTTAATACATAAGTGAAGTATAAAGTCATGTTTACAATAGAAATAATTTGCCATCCAAATGTTACATCGAGAATATGGAAACATTTGAATTCCTGCCTAATAAGAGAGGATACGTGAGTCCATACATTTTGATTAAAAGCCATTTTTGTGTTGCAAGCTATTTTCCATGATTTTAGTAATTCAGTGACTTATGCTGGACTACACATGAAACCTCTTCTGTATCATCCTAAATCTTCACTCATGTTGTGTGTTTGGTTTGTTTTTTTGTTTTAATGCAAGGTTAAAGGCCTTGAAAGTGGTAGTTGCATAGACTGTCAATGGAGGGATAGAAAGCTCTCAGATTTCATCAAAAAGATCATCATTTGTGTTCAGAAGATGAACAAAGGTCTTACAGGTGTGGAACGACTTGAGGGCGAGTAATTAATGACTAACTTTTCATTTTTGGGTGAAGTAACCCTTTACATGTGCTTTGACCCTTTATTGGTCATGTTGTCATACTATGGGGAAATTTGTCACAAGGAATCTGCCTTTTTTAATGTGAGTATGGTTATCTGCGAGCATGGTTATTGTCATTATTATTGTTATTATTATTAATAATAATATTAATAAATACTCCTTGTTGAACCAGTTTGAGTGTCCACAGTGTATAATGTCATAGTTTAGGAACATGTCTTATTAAAGAAAGTATTATACATAAAAACCCCCAGTAAAAATAGGGTTCATTGTACTGTAATAATTTGAGGGAATTTTCCATATTTATTTATTTATTTATTTATTTACAGGTGTTTACCTGTATTTTGAATTTTTAACTTCATTGCGTTAATATTAACAGAAATGTCCGTAAAACTATGGATAATGGCCGGGTAATTAGCTGTCAGTAAGTACTGTTATTTTACGGATTTATTATTTTTTTTTAGTGGCTTTTTATCAAAATGCTTTAGCATACAAAAATTTAAATTAGTTGTTTGTTTTGTATTACTTCATACAAGCTACAATATACCCCTGCTGCCCTAAGGACAGTAATCTGACGTCATGACGGTATCAACGTGCTTCGTGTGATGCACCACTAGACGGCGCTGTTGTATCACACATTTTGTTTGTGCGCGTTCACAGCCGTGTGAGGTGCCAGTTCGATGTTCATACATTTTATTGTTTTAATTCCAGTACAGCAAACATTTGACAGCCATGTTAAAGAGTAATACAAATGAGACTACTCATTTCTTAAAACCATTTTATTGACCCATGTACAGAAAGTGCAGCAGCGACCACAAAAAAGTCGGTAAGATATACAAATACACATAACCCATTCATTCGCACTTTATAATGAGTGAACAACATTCATTTACAAAACCGCTCGCACACTAAACGCACCGCCATGTTACACAGAGTAGCTGTATAGTACTAAGACAACATTTAAAGGGTGCACGCATGGATTTATAAAAATGTACAAGACTCATGATGACAGACTTTTCACCGCCAGTTATTACAGCTAAAATTCAGGGTGAAGGGTGAAGGATGAAAAGTTCACATCAAATGAGATGAACTGAAGAGGCCTCAAAAAAGAAACTCTTGTTCTACTGTCTCATACCTTCTGTTATTGTCCTCCAGCGGTAGAGACAGAGAGCATAAAGGGATCAGACTGGATGCAGGACTTTTATTAGTTTGTCATCTCACACCAAAACAGTTTCACAAAGGATCAGAGCCGCTTCGAACCAGCGAGGAGTCTTTCAGAGCATGTCTGTGTGTGTTTGCATGTAAACTCGCTTGTATTGCAGGTCACTACAATGCTACAGGTAGAGTGTTGTGTTTTGAGTGTTTTCAGCAGTGTAATGATGCTTTTCCCCATTGCATCCTGGTTTGATGATGTATGAAAGATGTGGTAGCTTCCTCTTCATCACTGTCTGATTCGGTACTTGAGATATCACATTCCTCTTCCTCATCTTCCTCCTCCTCAGTTACTTCTTCTGCTGACTGAAGCTCCTGAAAGATCTAGAATTAACCAATGTAATCTGCTGTGATAAACAGATTTGTTCAGATTCTTTCCATTTATCTAGTTACTCTGGTTTAGAGTGATTTAAATTGGATATTTTGCATTGTTTGAAATTAAATAAAAAAGATACCAAGGATCTGAAATGAATCATCTTCATTTAATCACATCAAATCTTTCGGAAACCTTGTGAATTTCTTTCTTCCGTGGAACACAAAAGGAGATATTTATAGCTAAATGTCCAAGCTGCTCTTTTCCAAACAATGAACTTGAATGGTGACTACAGCTGTTGTGCTGGACTTTTTGTAAATAACAAATCAATATCAGTCTGTTCCACACATAAAGTTGTCTACATCTTCAAAAGACTAGCGTATGAGTCATATGGACTACTTTCATAGTGTTTTACAGTGTTTTTTTTTTTTTTTTTTTTTTTTTTTTTGGAGCTTGAGAGCCCTAGTCACCACCCACTTTCATTGTAAGTTTCATTAATCTTTCTCAGTTGTAATAATTATTATTGATTTGGTTGTATTTCTAACCATTACAACAATTCTACTTTGTTTTCTTGAATTATTTTCACAGGATTTTGTGTTGATGACGAGCCAAGGAAATTCATTGCAGTTGTGAACATTCAGAAAGAAAGTAAGTCAAATGGGTTTGGGCTGACATGAATGTGAAAATTAACACAAAAATTGAAGCACAAATTGAGGCTACAACAAGACACTTATAAATGGGGCCAATTTTTTGGAGATTTAAAAGCAGAAATGTAAAGCTTATAATTTTTAGAGTATATGGAATTCTATTGTCAAGACAATGTTGTAAAATTGGATATAACATTACACATAAAAGATTAGAAAGCAACTTTTCTCTTTTTAAAAAAAAATCATGTTATATGTTTTACGACATATGGCTATTGAAACTCGGAGTGTTTCAATGTTTCAGATTGGCCATATTCCCTTCTTTTGAAAGTGCCTCACTGTAACCCAGATTTTGTTTTGATATGATAGATCATGAGGGTAACCATAATTTTGCCATGTTGTTTTGGTCCTGGAATAACACTGCTTCTAAAAAAAAATCACTGTCCTGGTTCACAATCTCATGTTACGCTGCACGTTTGAGCTTCAGCAAGAACCAATGAGCTTCATTCTCGTGTTACGCAGCACGTTTGAGCTTCAGCAAGAACCAATGAGGTTCATTCTCGTGTTACGCAGCACGTTTGAGCTTCAGCAAGAACCAATGAGGTTCATTCTCGTGTTACGCAGCACGTTTGAGCTTCAGCAAGAACCAATGAGCTTCATTCTCGTGTTACGCAGCACGTTTGAGCTTCAGCAAGAACCAATGAGGTTCATTCTCGTGTTACGCAGCATGTTTGAGCTTCAGCAAGAACCAGTGAGCTTCATTCTCATGTTACGCAACACGTTTGAGCTTCAGCAAGAACCAATGAGGTTCATTCTCGTGTTACGCAGCACGTTTGAGCTTCAGCAAGAACCAGTGAGCTTCATTCTCGTGTTACGCAGCACGTTTGAGCTTCAGCAAGAACCAGTGAGCTTCATTCTAGTGTTACGCAGCACGTTTGAGCTTCTGCAAGAAGCAATGAGGTTCATTCTCGTGTTACGCAGCACGTTTGAGCTTCTGCAAGAAGCAATGAGGTTCATTCTCGTGTTACGCAGCACGTTTGAGCTTCAGCAAGAACCAGTGAGCTTCATTCTTGTGTTACGCAGCACGTTTGAGCTTCTGCAAGAAGCAATGAGGTTCATTCTCATGTTACGCAGCACGTTTGAGCTTCAGCAAGAACCAGTGAGCTTCATTCTCGTGTTACGCAGCACGTTTGAGCTTCTGCAAGAAGCAATGAGGTTCATTCTCGTGTTACGCAGCACGTTTGAGCTTCAGCAAGAACCAGTGAGCTTCATTCTCGTGTTACGCAGCACGTTTGAGCTTCAGCAAGAACCAATGAGGTTCATTCTCGTGTTACGCAGCATGTTTGAGCTTCAGCAAGAACCAGTGAGCTTCATTCTCGTGTTACGCAGCACGTTTGAGCTTCAGCAAGAACCAATGAGGTTCATTCTCGTGTTACGCAGCACGTTTGAGCTTCAGCAAGAACCAGTGAGCTTCATTCTCGTGTTACGCAGCACGTTTGAGCTTCAGCAAGAACCAGTGAGCTTCATTCTAGTGTTACGCAGCACGTTTGAGCTTCTGCAAGAAGCAATGAGGTTCATTCTCGTGTTACGCAGCACGTTTGAGCTTCTGCAAGAAGCAATGAGGTTCATTCTTGTGTTACGCAGCACGTTTGAGCTTCAGCAAGAACCAGTGAGCTTCATTCTCGTGTTACGCAGCACGTTTGAGCTTCTGCAAGAAGCAATGAGGTTCATTCTCGTGTTACGCAGCACGTTTGAGCTTCAGCAAGAACCAGTGAGCTTCATTCTCGTGTTACGCAGCACGTTTGAGCTTCTGCAAGAAGCAATGAGGTTCATTCTCGTGTTACGCAGCACGTTTGAGCTTCAGCAAGAACCAATGAGCTTCATTCTAGTGTTACGCAGCACGTTTGAGCTTCTGCAAGAAGCAATGAGGTTCATTCTCGTGTTACGCAGCACGTTTGAGCTTCAGCAAGAACCAGTGAGCTTCATTCTAGTGTTACGCAGCACGTTTGAGCTTCTGCAAGAAGCAATGAGGTTCATTCTCGTGTTACGCAGCACGTTTGAGCTTCAGCAAGAACCAGTGAGCTTCATTCTCGTGTTACGCAGCACGTTTGAGCTTCTGCAAGAAGCAATGAGGTTCATTCTCGTGTTAGGCAGCACGTTTGAGCTTCAGCAAGAACCAGTGAGCTTCATTCTCGTGTTACGCAGCACGTTTGAGCTTCTGCAAGAAGCAATAAGGTTCATTCTCGTGTTAGGCAGCACGTTTGAGCTTCAGCAAGAACCAATGAGCTTCATTCTAGTGTTACGCAGCACGTTTGAGCTTCAGCAAGAACCAATGAGGTTCATTCTCGTGTTACGCAGCACGTTTGAGCTTCAGCAAGAACCAATGAGGTTCATTCTCGTGTTACGCAGCACGTTTGAGCTTCAGCAAAAACCAATGAGCTTTATTCTCGTGTTACGCATCACGTTTGAGCTTCAGCAAGAATCAATGAGGTTCATTCTCGTGTTACGCAGCACGTTTGAGCTTCTGCAAGAAGCAATGAGGTTCATTCTCGTGTTACGCAGCACGTTTGAGCTTCAGCAAGAACCAGTGAGCTTCATTCTCGTGTTACGTAGCACGTTTGAGCTTCAGCAAGAACCAATGAGCTTCATTCTCGTTACGCAGCACGTTTGAGCTTCAGCAAGAACCAATGAGCTTCATTCTCGTGTTACGCAGCACGTTTGAGCTTCAGCAAGAACCAATGAGCTTCATTCTCGTGTTACGCAGCACGTTTGAGCTTCAGCAAGAACCAATGAGCTTCATTCTCGTGTTACGCAGCACGTTTGAGCTTCAGCAAGAACCAGTGAGCTTCATTCTAGTGTTACGTAGCACGTTTGAGCTTCAGCAAGAACCAGTGAGCTTCATTCTCGTGTTACGCAGCACGTTTGAGCTTCTGCAAGAAGAAATGAGGTTCATTCTCGTGTTACGCAGCACGTTTGAGCTTCAGCAAGAACCAATGAGCTTCATTCTAGTGTTACGCAGCACGTTTGAGCTTCTGCAAGAACCAATGAGGTTCATTCTCGTGTTACGCAGCATGTTTGAGCTTCAGCAAGAACCAGTGAGCTTCATTCTCGTGTTACGCAGCACGTTTGAGCTTCAGCAAGAACCAATGAGGTTCATTCTCGTGTTACGCAGCACGTTTGAGCTTCAGCAAGAACCAGTGAGCTTCATTCTCGTGTTACGCAGCACGTTTGAGCTTCAGCAAGAACCAGTGAGCTTCATTCTAGTGTTACGCAGCACGTTTGAGCTTCTGCAAGAAGCAATGAGGTTCATTCTCGTGTTACGCAGCACGTTTGAGCTTCTGCAAGAAGCAATGAGGTTCATTCTCGTGTTACGCAGCACGTTTGAGCTTCAGCAAGAACCAGTGAGCTTCATTCTCGTGTTACGCAGCACGTTTGAGCTTCTGCAAGAAGCAATGAGGTTCATTCTCGTGTTACGCAGCACGTTTGAGCTTCAGCAAGAACCAATGAGCTTCATTCTCGTGTTACGCATCACGTTTGAACTTCCGCAAGAACCAATGAGGTTCATTCTCGTGTTACGCATCACGTTTGAACTTCCGCAAGAACCAATGAGGTTCATTCTCGTGTTACGCAGCACGTTTGAGCTTCAGCAGTTGGTAGCCGTCTATGGAGGGACAGAAATCTCTCAGATTTCATCAAAAAGATCTTCGTTTGTGTTCCAAAGATGAACGAAAGTCTTACATCTTTGGAACAACATGAAGGCGAGTAATGAATGACAGAATTTTCATTTTTGGGTGAACTAACCCTTTAACTCCTTCCAAAAAGAGGGAATAGTTAGGTTGGTTAGACTATTATTTAAGCACTAACCCTCAAATCTGTCATATACTAATATTCCGGTTTGTTCCAATCCAGGACCAACATGGAAATTGATTGAGAAAAATGTCCAACTTCATGGCAAAATCGTGGTCATCAGTTAGGATACTTGTTTGCTGATCTTGCACATAACTTCTTAGAAACTACAGTGTTCAGAGCAGTTGTTCAGCTCTAGCTCATTGTGTTACTTTGCTGTACACTCCTGTCAGCTGTAAAAACAAGTTTTTAGTTTTCATGGAGACTCGTGCATGCTGTGACAGTTTGACAGGCATCAACATTTTGGCAGCTTCTTTACATTATTATGTCTTGTGTTGGTTGTAGACGGTTTGTCTTACCTCTAGTGGGTTGACAGTGATGGAGAGAGAGGAGCCGTCACAGTCCGCTTGTTTCTCTGGCAGTGTGTGCGTGTGTACGTTGTCTTTGTTTTGTGGTTGGTTGAGGCGGTAAACACCCAGCAGCACCACCAGCAGGGCGGCGATACACACCACAATGACTGCAGTAGCAATGGTAGGTACAGCTGGAAAGACAATAAATGCATCTGAATCTAAGACCCAGATTTTGTCTCCAAACCAAACTCGGGTCTTCAGCCAACAGTTTAAATCCCTTCTGGCTAGCACGCTTCCCATAATGTTATGCATTAGGTCAGTAGGCAGAGAGTAGGCAGTCTTTAGTGGCTGTTCGTACACATGAAAGCAATCTGGTCGAATGCGTTTTCGACTACCTCTGGAAGTGGTCAAAAGTGGACAAGCTCAAAACATTTTATACCCCGTTTACGCCTGTATTTTTAGCGTCATCCACTTGTAATCCGATTGACCAGAATGCATCTTAATGATTTTATTATTGATTCTTTTCATAATATAATATTTACCTTATGTCAATATGAACACAATTACAGGCACTCACCTAAGCTGTAGTAGTTGTTAGATTCTATGACTGTAGGATGAATAATTTGCACGTATTTGGGCGGAGCCATCACATGATTGACATGTTGCATAGCTTCCTCACTGTGAAGGATGTTGACCTTGGAGAAAGATTGATAGAGAGCAACTTTAGTTCATAGATCAGAGTCATGTCTTAGTTAGTGTGGATGTTTGATTCTCACCTGTAATGTGTACTGATCGCTGGTGTAACGTCCATTGAGCTCAGAACAGGTGAGTCTGAAGGTGCGGACTGAATCAACAGCCTGGCGGTTCTGATAACGCACCTGTCTGATCACCTCTGTGTAGTGAGAAATAGAGTCTACACCTGAAACAGATGTAGAGGAAGAAAAATGTAAGGACTTTGTATTGAGAAAGACAAAAGTATGTTGAAGAATTTGTTTTTACCATATATGGACATGCCGGTGCTAGAGTTGGCGTATTCCAGGTGTTTGCCCAATAAGGCGCTGTGTTGCAGTTCAAGACTCTCTAGTCCCGCCCTTAACTCCTCCCCCAAGACCATGATGTCACAATAGTCCAGATTATGCGTGATTTCCTTCAATACACCTGAAATACGATCTACACATATACAAAGCGCTTTGAGTACCCAGAAAAGCACTATATAAATGTAACTAATTATTATTATTATTATTATTACAGATGAAACAAGTGGGTTATCTTCATGAATAATAATGAAAGGAAATCTCTCTCTCTTTCTCTACCATAATTCCCACAGTTTTCAAAAAATTTGATATAAAGTACATCTGGACTACATATGTGATGCTTTTTTGGTCCAAATTGTTATTTTTGGGTGATTTATTGTAGTATCTTTTTACAAAATGAACCTATTCTGAATTTTTATAGCATTTAATATCTCACTTATGCTTCTGTATGCAAATGACCTCTATTATGATTGGCTCACCATTATGTATCAGTGTAATTCATGCACAGTGCTGAATGCTGAATAGGTGTTGATAAATTAATGTTGCAAGTCATATGTTAGTATGTTCATTATATTTTGAAGCTTAATTTTTATAAATGTACACCAATCAAAAGTTTGGGGTTGGTAAGATTTCTTTAATGTTTTTGAAAGAAATTTTCAGCATCATTACCAGTTTTCAGTTTCACATGATCCTTCTGAAATCAATCTAATATGATGATTACTGCTCAACAAATCAATGCTGAAAACAGTTTTGCTCCTTCATATTTTTGTGGAAACTGTGATACATTTTTCAGGATTCTTTTATTAAGATTAGTTTACTTCAGAATTCAATTTTCCTGATAATTTACTCACCCCCATGTCATCCAAGATGTTCATGCCTTTCTTTCTTCAGTCGAAAAGAAATTATTCCAGGATTTTTCTTCATATAGTGGACTTCAGTAGGGTTCAATGGGTTGAAGGTCCAAATTGCAGTTTTCAATGTTTAAAGTTTCAAAGGGCTCTACATGATCCCAGCCGAGGAATAAGAGTCTTATCTAGCGGAAAAATTAAAATTTATATAAAATTTATATACTTTTTAACCACAAATGCTCATCTTGCACTGCTCTGTGATGCGCCACGCATTACATAATCACATTAGAAAGGTCATGTGTAGGTGGCAATACTGCGGTAGGGTGAAAAACGCCATCTTATTTTCTCCTCCAACTTCAAAATCATCTGACATTGTTGTTTTACCTTTTTTTTAGTCTTTGCACGTTTGCTTTGTAAACACTTGCTCGGTACTTTCACCTACATCAGGCTTGACCTTCCAACGTGATTACATAATGCGTGGCACATCACAGAGCAGTGCAAGATGAGCATTTGTGGTTAAAAGTATATACAATTTTTATTTTTTCTTTAGAAAATGACAGCTCGTTTTGCTAGATAAGACCATATTTCTTTGTCTGGGATCATGTAGAGCTCTTTGAAGCTGCATTGAACCCCAGTGAAGTCCACTATATGGAGAAAAATCCTGGAATGTTTTCTTCAGAAACCTTAATTTCTTTTTGACTGAAGAAAGAAAGACATGAACATCTTGGATGGCATGGGGGTGAGTAAATTATCAGGAAATTTTAATTCTGAAGTGAACTAATCCTTTAACAGACAGTTAAAAAAAAAAAAAAAAAATCTTTCGCAACATTACAATGTTTGTTTATACTGTCAATTTTAATCATTGTAATGCATTCTTGTTGAATAAAAGAGTTAATTTCATTTAAAAAAATCTTAGTGTATGTCTACATACTAGTGCTTAAAACTTTACTTGGAAAGAGCAAGGAAAATGTAGTATGGAAAACACATAAGCCCTAAGGATAATGGAGGAAGAGGCGTTTCAGATTTAGAAAAGCATCCTCATGAAAGACTCAAGAGTGAGGAAGGTGCAGTGAGCATCTGTCTTTTATGATTTATTAACATGTTTTTTGCATTTACTGTTGTTCTGTTGTTTGTCACCAAAACAGCATGACACCTGTGCCGTTTGTCAGTGAATAATGTGCTCTGTGCTGCGTTTGGGGGTTTTGTTTGTAGGTCGTTTTTTGTTGCAGAAATAGTTCACCCAAAAAGGAAAAATCTGTCATCATTTACTCACCCTCATGCCACTGACTTTCTTTCTTTTGTGCAACACCTAAAGTAAAGTTTAGCAGAATGTTTGGCTGCTGCTCTTTGTCACATCTGGTCAAGCTTCAAAAATTATGATAAATCACCATAAATTCGTGAGGTATATTCCAAATCTTCACTCACGTTATTTGCTGAAAATGTTGCCCTAACAAATCTCATTCTGGTATATAAAATATGGTAAATCAAGATTTGTTTTAAGCAGAACAATATGTAAATATGAGGTTTGTAACAACATGAGGGAGAGTAAAAGGTTTTTCAGAATTTTCTCATTAGGAGGAGAAAGGCGATTCTAGAAACAATTTTTCTCTGTACCTGTGTTTGTAGGTTCATCACTTTTTGTAACTGTGCTGATGATATGCAAATCTCTGAACAGGGATAGGCCTAGGGCAAGGTCGGAGGCGGGGATGGTCAGGTGCTCCGCCCCAGTGATCGTGATGCGTGGTTCACTGGGCTGTATTACCATGACAACTGCCTCAATATCAGGGACAGAAATACACACATCTTCTCCGAAACACCTGCAGAGATCAGAAACACAACAAAACAACCTTGCATATTTTAGATACACACTCAGGGTCCAAAATTAATGCACCAAATGCAATAGCCAAGTTTGGAGTTTGGAAACATTACTATTTTTAAAGTCCCGCTGAAATCAAAATTTTAGTTTTTTTTAGCTTTTAGTTTGAATATGTTAGCCTTAATGTTATGAATAAGCTGGTGTGTTCAAAAACAATGACAAAATTCACATTTAGCAGATATAAGCATTCAAAATGTAGTCTCTCACTTCCGCTAAAATGGATCACAAACTTTCCTGACATCGCCGCAGACTACAGCTTCTCATCAATCTTCTGTCCAATCAAATGCTCTCTAGAATTTGAAGTCCCGCCCCTCCTACACTATCAACAGACACTGATGCTGCGGCTGAAATCGGTTATTTTTTCACACATTTACTAGTTTCTACATGGTGAATGGCACATAGTGCATTATATAGAGGATAGGGGAACATTCAGTGTAAATATGCTTTCCATTGACGCGAATGAAGTCTGTTAGTGTCTCGTGAACTGCCGCTGCAGCTCTATAGATAGATAGATAGTACATACTGCAAAATATCTTTTCATGACAAGTAAGAAATATTTTGAGCTGGTAAATTTCCTCTGTTCACTTGACATTGGCAGATGTGGCATGAAGTTAATTTTGGATCCTGCACACACTCATTCAGAGGTGAAGACATATAAATAATACGAAGCATTAGACAGTGATTTGTTGAGTGTAAACATATGACTTGGAGCCGTTCCCAACTCATTACGGAGACTGCAGTAGCTGATAACTTAAAACAAAGAGAAAACCTACGCCTGGAGTGAATTAATAACACTTCAGCTTTCTTGAATCTTGCCGTAATTGGACTTAATAAGCTTAAAAGCAAAACACAAACTGTGTTTACTAGAATTAATTTACAACTCTAGTGATTTCACTGCCGTGAAGCAGCTGAACGACAGGAAGTAGGACGTTCCGCCCTCTCTAATTAAAGATGTTGTTTTTAATCCTGACGCAAACAAACACTCACATTCATCAAGACAGGAAATGAATGGAGGAAACCATCTGTGACTGAAGGTTTAGATACACTGAGGCTTGAAAAGATTAATCCACATTTCATTGTGAAACAGCAGTTTGCTAAAAGATACAGTAGGTTTAAACTATAATGTGATTACTTATTCTTTTAGAATATCTGACTACTGACTGATAACTAAACAAACTAGTTATATTGATGCATGCCACATGGCATCTTTAGCCCTATTTAGATGCTAATTATTTCTCAGGGTGATGTGTGTAGGACCTTTGCATGGATTTTCCATGATGAAATTCATGCATTCAAATGGCAATTGATTAATGAAGGATGAGGGCATTCTGCCATATATACAATACAAAAAACTTGTATTCCAAAAAGCTTGTTTCCACCACTGAATAAAAAATAATAAAGATAATTGTGACTTTTTATTTCGCAGTTCTGTCTTTTTTCTCAGAATTGCGTGATATAAACTCGCAGTTGTGAGTTGTAAAATCAGAATTACAAGATATAAACATACAACTGCGAGTTATAGTCAGAATTGCAAAATATAAACTTACAATTGCATGTTATTAAAGTCAGAATTGCAAGATATAAATTCACAATTGCAAGTTATAAAGTCAGCATTGCAAGATATAAACTTACAACTGCGAGTTATAGACAGAATTGCGAGATATAAACTTACAATTGCATGTTATAAAGTCAGAATTGTGAGATATAAACTTACAATTGCACGTTATAAAGTCAGAATTGCGAGATATAAACTTACAATTGCATATTATAAAGTCAGCATTACGAGATATAAACTTACAATTGCATGTTATAAAGTCAGAATTGTGAGATATAAACTTACAATTGCACGTTATAAAGTCAGAATTGCGAGATATAAACTTACAATTGCATGTTATAAAGTCAGAATTGTGAGATATAAACTTACAATTGCACGTTATAAAGTCAGAATTGCGAGATATAAACTTACAATTGCATGTTATAAAGTCAGAATTGTGAGATATAAACTTACAATTGCACGTTATAAAGTCAGAATTGCGAGATATAAACTTACAATTGCATATTATAAAGTCAGCATTACGAGATATAAACTTACAATTGCATGTTATAAAGTCAGAATTGTGAGATATAAACTTACAATTGCACGTTATAAAGTCAGAATTGCGAGATATAAACTTACAATTGCATATTATAAAGTCAGCATTACGAGATATAAACTTACAATTGCATGTTATAAAGTCAGAATTGTGAGATATAAACTTACAATTGCACGTTATAAAGTCAGAATTGTGAGATATAAACTTACAATTGCATATTATAAAGTCAGCATTACGAGATATAAACTTACAATTGCATGTTATAAAGTCAGAATTGTGAGATATAAACTTACAATTGCACGTTATAAAGTCAGAATTGCGAGATATAAACTTACAATTGCATGTTATAAAGTCAGAATTGTGAGATATAAACTTACAATTGCACGTTATAAAGTCAGAATTGCGAGATATAAACTTACAATTGCATGTTATAAAGTCAGAATTGTGAGATATAAACTTACAATTGCACGTTATAAAGTCAGAATTGCGAGATATAAACTTACAATTGCATATTATAAAGTCAGCATTACGAGATATAAACTTACAATTGCATGTTATAAAGTCAGAATTGTGAGATATAAACTTACAATTGCACGTTATAAAGTCAGAATTGCGAGATATAAACTTACAATTGCATATTATAAAGTCAGCATTACGAGATATAAACTTACAATTGCATGTTATAAAGTCAGAATTGTGAGATATAAACTTACAATTGCACGTTATAAAGTCAGAATTGCGAGATATAAACTTACAATTGCATATTATAAAGTCAGCATTACGAGATATAAACTTACAATTGCATGTTATAAAGTCAGAATTGTGAGATATAAACTTACAATTGCACGTTATAAAGTCAGAATTGCGAGATATAAACTTACAATTGCATGTTATAAAGTCAGAATTGTGAGATATAAACTTACAATTGCACGTTATAAAGTCAGAATTGCGAGATATAAACTTACAATTGCATGTTATAAAGTCAGAATTGTGAGATATAAACTTACAATTGCACGTTATAAAGTCAGAATTGCGAGATATAAACTTACAATTGCATATTATAAAGTCAGCATTACGAGATATAAACTTACAATTGCATGTTATAAAGTCAGAATTGTGAGATATAAACTTACAATTGCACGTTATAAAGTCAGAATTGCGAGATATAAACTTACAATTGCATGTTATAAAGTCAGCATTACGAGATATAAACTTACAATTGCATGTTATAAAGTCAGCATTGCGAGATATAAACTTACAATTGCATGTTATAAAGTCAGAACTGCGAGATATAAACTTAAAATAGCATGTTATAAAGTCAGCATTGTGAGATATAAACTTACAATTGCATGTTATAAAGTCAGCATTGTGAGATATAAACTTACAATTGCATGTTATAAAGTCAGAATTGTGAGATATAAACTTACAATTGCATGTTATAAAGTCAGCATTGTGAGATATAAACTTACAATTGCATGTTATAAAGTCAGCATTGTGAGATATAAACTTACAATTGCATGTTATAAAGTCAGAATTGTGAGATATAAACTTACAATTGCATGTTATAAAGTCAGAATTGCGAGATATAAACTTACAAAAGCATGTTATAAAGTCAGAACTGCGAGATATAAACTTAAAATAGCATGTTATAAAGTCAGCATTGTGAGATATAAACTTACAATTGCATGTTATAAAGTCAGCATTGTGAGATATAAACTTACAATTGCATGTTATAAAGTCAGAATTGTGAGATATAAACTTACAATTGCATGTTATAAAGTCAGAATTGTGAGATATAAACTTACAATTGCATGTTATAAAGTCAGAACTGCGAGATATAAACTTAAAATAGCATGTTATAAAGTCAGCATTGTGAGATATAAACTTACAATTGCATGTTATAAAATCAGCATTGTGAGATATAAACTTACAATTGCATGTTATAAAGTCAGAATTGTGAGATATAAACTTACAATTGCATGTTATAAAGTCAGCATTGTGAGATATAAACTTACAATTGCATGTTATAAAGTCAGCATTGTGAGATATAAACTTACAATTGCATGTTATAAAGTCAGCATTGTGAGATATAAACTTACAATTGCACGTTATAAAGTCAGAATTGCGAGATATAAACTTACAATTGCATATTATAAAGTCAGCATTACGAGATATAAACTTACAATTGCATGTTATAAAGTCAGAATTGTGAGATATAAACTTACAATTGCACGTTATAAAGTCAGAATTGCGAGATATAAACTTACAATTGCATATTATAAAGTCAGCATTGCGAGATATAAACTTACAATTGCATGTTATAAAGTCAGAACTGCGAGATATAAACTTAAAATAGCATGTTATAAAGTCAGCATTGTGAGATATAAACTTACAATTGCATGTTATAAAGTCAGCATTGTGAGATATAAACTTACAATTGCATGTTATAAAGTCAGAATTGTGAGATATAAACTTACAATTGCATGTTATAAAGTCAGCATTGTGAGATATAAACTTACAATTGCATGTTATAAAGTCAGCATTGTGAGATATAAACTTACAATTGCATGTTATAAAGTCAGAATTGTGAGATATAAACTTACAATTGCATGTTATAAAGTCAGAATTGCGAGATATAAACTTACAATTGCATGTTATAAAGTCAGAACTGCGAGATATAAACTTAAAATAGCATGTTATAAAGTCAGCATTGTGAGATATAAACTTACAATTGCATGTTATAAAGTCAGCATTGTGAGATATAAACTTACAATTGCATGTTATAAAGTCAGAATTGTGAGATATAAACTTACAATTGCATGTTATAAAGTCAGCATTGTGAGATATAAACTTACAATTGCATGTTATAAAGTCAGAACTGCGAGATATAAACTTAAAATAGCATGTTATAAAGTCAGCATTGTGAGATATAAACGTACAATTGCATGTTATAAAGTCAGCATTGTGAGATATAAACTTACAATTGCATGTTATAAAGTCAGAATTGTGAGATATAAACTTACAATTGCATGTTATAAAGTCAGCATTGTGAGATATAAACTTACAATTGCATGTTATAAAGTCAGCATTGTGAGATATAAACTTACAATTGCATGTTATAAAGTCAGAATTGCGAGATATAAACTTACAAAAGCATGTTATAAAGTCAGCATTGTGAGATATAAACTTACAATTGCATGTTATAAAGTCAGAATTGTGAGATAAACTTACAATTGTATGTTATAAAGTCAGAATTGTGAGATATAAACTTACAATTGCATGTTATAAAGTCAGCATTGTGAGATATAAACTTACAATTGCATGTTATAAAGTCAGAATTGTGAGATATAAACTTACAATTGCATGTTATAAAGTCAGCATTGTGAGATATAAACTTACAATTGCATGTTATAAAGTCAGAATTGCGAGCAATAAACTTACAATTGCGTGTTATAAAGTCAGCATTGCAAGATATAAACTTACAATTGCATTATAAAGTCAGAATTGTGAGATATAAACTTACAATAGCATGTTATAAAGTCAGAATTGCGAGATATAAACTTACAATTGCATGTTATAAAGTCAGAATTGCGAGATATTCACGAGCTATTTGAACTGAGGTGCTACAGTGATCTGTCACAACACATTAAAGAGCCACAAAACAATATTTATTGTTTCAATTTCTTTAAAAAATGCCAAAATTTGAGACTTCGTTTCATGTCAAAAGTAACCTACTCTGTCTTGTCTGTTGATGCGTTGTCAGTGTCCTCTTTGCTCCGCGATGTATTTTTCACTGCGTGAGAACATGATGTGTGGCGAGAGATCGGCATGGCTTGTCGGGCATAGCAACAGTAACTAAAGGGGGCGGGTCTTTGCGAACGGTCAATTGCAGGTTTATATCTCGTGACTGTGAGATAAAAAGTCGCAATTATCTTTTCTTTTTTTTTTAATTCCATGGCAGAAATAAGCTTCCATATATAGTTTCTCTTTTCCATAATTACTTTTCATGCCAAGTTGCTTTAATTCAGAGTCTTATAATTTGCTGTGCTATGTTGGTCACCTTAGCAAGCAATGTGTTAATTTTTTTGAAAAAATGAATGGTGTAAATTACATTTACAAACACAACACATGGTCGTGTCTTAATATAAGTCTGTCATCTGCATGGTAATGAGAGAAGCAAGCATACAATTATATGTCTTACTCATAGTAATATAATACTTATATAATTGCCTTTATTGTGTGTGTTTTAGCGTTGTATATGTGTGTGTGTTTTCTCATGCTAATTCCCTGTGGATCTTGCCAAAAGAACTCCGCCCACTGCCTGTCTCAAACCTCAGAGGGGCGGGTCATAATCCTCTAGGGGCTTATGCATATTCATGCACAGTTTTGAATAATCACAGGGTGCCGGTGGTTGTGCTTCTGCTCCAAAAACAAATCTCTCTGTCATTCTCTTTCCATTTCCCTGTCTGTACATAAAAATTAAACCTCCCTAAGCGTGGAATATGAATTATACAAGAACTGGAAAAGTGAAAAGGTTACAAGAAGAGTTAGTATCGCTCATACGCAGGGTTAGGGATTTGAACTAGACAGTAAGCAAGCAGCAATCTTTCAGAAAATGTACAAATCTAGTTACAAGTACTGTATTAATTTTTCTTACAACTATGTTATAAAACAGCTTCTGCTTATTGTTTTTCACAGTATGATACAGTTTTAATAACTTTTCCAGCCCTGAGCCGAGGCACAGATTAAAATTAAGCTCTTGTATGACTCTGGGATGTGAATCACAACGGTGTAACATTGAAATAAATGGTTTGATCATTCATAATGCCATATTTCAGAGCTAACATTCTAGTATTGTAGTTCAGAGATGAAATCTCATGAATATTTATGATCTTACTGCACTGCTGTTGAGATCCGAAGGTGACGCGCTCCCATAATGGGAAACTGCCGAGAGTTGATGTAGGAAACTTTCCTCAATGCGCCGTTCATCTGCTCCAGATCCTCGCCCTCCATCACCACCAGAGATTGAGCGGGATTCAAATGAAACTGGGAGAAATAGACACACAAAAACATACATTTAAAGTGTGTGCTTGAAGCAGACTTGTGCAAAATTCAGGATCAAAGAAATAGGCTGTGAATCTGAATTGAATTCACATTCTGCCCTGAATTGGAATTTGAATTAGAAAGAATGAATGGATGAGGAATTTACTGATTTCAAAGAAATTCAGTACAGGAACTGTAACAAGTGTTGCAACAGACATAACTATTACATAATGCATATTTATTTTGAATGCATTTTTAAATTGATTTCTAGTTATGTCTTGCTCCATATCATTTCATTGGCTAAATATGTTTCTTGTGTTTGTAGTGTAAAACATGCTCACACAGTAATGTCTGATTTGTAAGTCTTTTCAGTGAATCAGTCAAATGAATCAGCCTGTTTTTGAATTATTTTATTCTGTGTCCAGGAAAAGTCTGGAAAGTCATTGTTCAAAATATGTGGGAACCCTGCAAAAATGAATTATAATCTAATGTTTAACTACATTCCCCCTGTTATTGACTACAGTCCCCCTGGGGTTTAGAGAAACTGAATCCTTTGTCGCACCGTTTTCAGACTCTTTGAGAAAAGAGGTGATGTGCAATGTACAGTGGGTATGGAAAGTATTCAGACCCCCTTAAATTTTTCACTCTTTGTTATATTGCAGCCATTTGCTAAAATCATTTAAGTTCATTTTTTTTCCTCATTAATGTACACACAGCACCCCATATTGACAGAAAAACACAGAATTGTTGACATTTTTACAGATTTATTAAAAAAGAAAAACTGAAATATTACATGGTCCTAAGTATTCAGACCCTTTGCTCAGTATTTAGTAGAAGCACCCTTTTGATCTAATACAGCCATGAGTCTTTTTGGGAAAGATTTCACACCTGGATTTGAGGATCCTCTGCCATTCCCCCTTGCAGATCCTCTCCAGTTCTGTCAGGTTGGATGGTAAACGTTGGTGGACAGCCATTTTTAGGTCTCTCCAGAGATGCTCAATTGGGTTTAAGTCAGGGCTCTGGCTGGGCCATTCAAGAACAGTCACAGAGTTGTTGTGAAGCCACTCCTTCGTTATTTTAGCTGTGTGCTTAGGGTCATTGTCTTGTTGGAAGGTAAACCTTCGGCCCAGTCTGAGGTCCTGAGCACTCTGGAGAAGGTTTTCATCCAGGATATCCCTGTACTTGGCCGCATTCATCTTTCCCTCGATTGCAACCAGTCGTCCTGTCCCTGCAGCTGAAAAACACCCCCACAGCATGATGCTGCCACCACCATGCTTCACTGTTGGGACTGTATTGGACAGGTGATGAGCAGTGCCTGGTTTTCTCCACACATACCGCTTAGAATTAAGGCCAAAAAGTTCTATCTTGGTCTCATCAGACCAGAGAATCTTATTTCTCATCATCTTGGAGTCCTCAATGCGGGCTTTCATGTGTCTTGCACTGAGGAGAGGCTTCCGTCGGGCCACTCTGCCATAAAGCCCCGACTGGTGGAGGGCTGCAGTGATGGTTGACTTTCTACAACTTTCTTCCATCTCCCGACTGCATCTCTGGAGCTCAGCCACAGTGATCTTTGGGTTCTTCTTTACCTCTCTCACCAAGGCTCTTCTCCCCTGATAGCTCAGTTTGGCCGGACGGCCAGCTCTAGGAAGGGTTCTGGTCGTCCCAAACGTCTTCCATTTAAGGATTATGGAGACCACTGTGCTCTTAGGAGCCTTAAGTGCAGCAGAATTTTTTTGTAACCTTGGCCAGATCTGTGTCTTGCCACAATTCTGTCTCTGAGCTCTTCAGGCAGTTCCTTTGACCTCATGATTCTCATTTGCTCTAACATGCACTGTGAGCTGTAAGGTCTTATATAGACAGGTGTGTGGCTTTCCTAATCAAGTCCAATCAGTATAATCAAACACAGCTGGACTCAAATGAAGGTGTAGAACCATCTCAAGGATGATCAGAAGAAATGGACAGCACCTGAGTTAAATATATGAGTGTCACAGCAAAGGGTCTGAATACTTAGGACCATGTGATATTTCAGTTTTTCTTTTTTAATAAATCTGCAAACATGTCAACGATTCTGTGTTTTTCTGTCAATATGGGGTGCTGTGTGTACATTAATGAGGAAAAAAAAATGAACTTAAATGATTTTAGCACATGGCTGCAATATAACAAAGAGTGAAAAATTTAAGGGGGTCTGAATTCTTTCCGTACCCACTGTATATTATGAGAAAAAAAAGTTTTTTTTTTTTTTTTTTTTTTTTTTTTAACCTTGGATGCGTGTAAATTATTGTAGGAGACCTCCAAAACAAAATTAGGAACCTTTAAAATAGCATAACAGGGGCACTTTGATTTCAAATTCTGCGTCCTGTTTGGCACAGCAAGAATTGAACTGGAATTTTAAAGGCATTATCAAATTTGGCTCTGAATGAAGCACAATCCTCCTTTGAGCTTATAGTTTGATCAGACCACCTGAGTGAAGGAACACCTGTCACCTGTCGTCTGTCTCTCACTAACACTCTCTCTCTCTGTGTGTCTGTAAAACCTGCTTTCATTTGCTCCTCAAATCTTCCCTACAGCTTCTTGAACACAAAAGAACAGAACAGAGGAAAGCAAAGCGGAAAATGTGTGTACAGAAATATCTCTCCTTAAGTCTTGTCTCCTGGCTTTTTTCGTCTCTTCCTCACTCTTCCTTCAAAATACTGACTTTCTACTCTTATGGTTTCATGATAGACTATGGTAATCTTGTTTTCTATATTAATGCAAATAGACATACAGTACATTGAGGCTATGTCATTTCTCCAGCATGTGCATACCTTGAAATCAAATCTGTGACCTTGAATTACTAGTAAAGGCAAAAAATTTTATTCGCACTGCGCACTGGCTTCAAGCGCTGCTCATTAAATCAGATTCATAATGTTGAGTTTGTAGAGTCTGTTTTAGTTAGCGTTGTGTGTTTGAAACCTTTATCCTCGGTCCAAGGCTCTCCAGTGAAGTGATGTCCAGCCCTTCTTTGCAGGCCTGTAGGCAGGAGATGATCGTCTGGCTTTCAATCTTCCCCGGTCGTATCGTCAGTCCAGACAAACTGCCTCGGAAATACTGTGTAAACTTTGCTTTAGAGACCTCGCCACCTGCAAACGCAAACATAAATATAGATATGCTAACCTGATAATATCCTCCTAAACTTATGTTATTTCAATGCTTCTTGCATATAATTTAGTTTTTCATGACCATTCTTTACCCTCTGTCTGACAAATAGAATTAAATGCTCTGTTTTTGCTACTTTAAATGAATTAATACTCAACAAGGATGCATTAAATTGATCAAAAGTGACAGTAAAGACATTTGTAATATTATTTTTTTTACTTTTTATACATCAGAGAATCCTGAAAAATAATGTATCACATTTCCACAAAAATATGAAGCACACAACGTTTTCAACATTGATGATCAGAAATGTTTCTTGAGTATCAAATTGGCATACTAGAATGATTTCTGAAGGATCATGTGACACTGAAGACTGAAGTAATGATACTGAAAAATCAGGAATAAATCAAAATATATTCAAATAGAAAACAGTCATTATAAATTGTTATAATATTTCACAATATTACTGTTTTTTGTGAGCATAAGAGACTTCAAAAACATAAAAAAATTGTATTTTGAAGAGTGGTGTATGTAAATGAGCTTATGATGTTCAATAGAGTGATGGTTTCTGATTGGCCCATTTTTGCTGCCTAGTTTCCATAAATGGTCATGGTGGACTGGGGAGGAAGTTTGACTGAATTAATGTTAGCGTAGAGCTTTATTTTTATTTTATACTCTATTTAACCGTTTTATTTAAAAAAATAAAAAATCCACGTCCAAAAGGCACGTCTGAATTAAATTTAAACATATTATTCCATTTGTAGTAAGAAATAGGTGTTGTAGTCATTAAATATTCACTCTGTTATGTCCAAAGCTCTTTTTATTTGTTCTAGATCATTAGATGTAATGATTCCTTGGAAGCCTTTGGTTACTTTTGGAGGAGCCATCAAACAGAAACTCAGCCTGTTAAGTTATTGACGGATTGGGCAGCTGCCTTTAATTTCAGATGCAGCCATGGACACACACACTTTATTCATCACACATAACATATATAAAATAAATTTTGGCTTCAGTCAAGCTAGAGGTCTTCAGAAGCTGCATTGAAACGAAGCAATCATATGATTAAACCTATATTCACTGCTGAAGTTAGAGATAATGAGCAATTACCTGCACCTATCTGCTCTGTATGAGATGAGTTTGTGTGTAATGAAGCCTCTCTGAGTGTGTTTGTGATCAGGTGACAGTGAGATGAGATTCTGAGCCTCAGGCGATGGCATACTGATGTGTATCAGGTCGTTTTGTGTGTGTGGGTTTACATGGATATGGTTTATGGAGAAAATTGTCTCAGCAACTTTGGTTGAGACTTGAGGTTCAGCCTTGCTTTGATTCTCAAACAAACAGATCAATGTGTTACACATTTCAGGAGAAGAGTGAAATAGAGGTCTGCACTGTTAAGCCTGAACCTGACCCATCTGGTATTGTCAAGGTTTAATATGGAACCTGCCTGCATGCTTTTTTTTTAAGAGTGCTTTTATGGTGTTTTTTTTTTTCATTAATGCACATAATTGGTACGGTCAGTTTTAATATTATTTATATACTATTATAGTATTTATTCATATTTTGAATTAACACTTTTTTTCAGATTTTAATTGTATTTTAAATTTTTGTAATTTTATGTGCTGTTTTTATATATTTATGTGCTGTTTATATATATATATATATATATATATATACTTATTTATATATATATATATTTTTTTTAGTTTTAGTCATTTTAGTTCTATTTTTTTCAGGTAGTTGCCATTTCTAATTTTTTTAAAAGTTTAAAGGTGCCCTCGAATGGAAAATTGAATTTACCTTGGCATAGTTGAATAACGAGTTCAGTACATGGAAATGACATACAGTGAGTCTCAAACTCCATTGCTTCCTCCTTCTTATGTAAATCTCATTTGTTTAAAAGACCTCCGAAGAACAGGCGAATCTCAACATAACACCGTAACGTAACATTACGTAACAGTAGGGATCATTAATATGTACGCCCCCAATATTTGCATATACCAGCTCATGTTCAAGGCATTACACAAGGGCAGCTAGGATTAACGTCTGGATCTGCACAGCTGAATCATCAGACTAGGTATGCAAGCAAGAACAATAGTGAAAAATGGCAGATGGAGCGATAATAACTGACATGATCCATGATAACATGATATTTTTAGTGATATTTGTAAATTGTCTTTCTAAATGTTTGGTTAGCATGTTGCTAATGTACTGTTAAATGTGGTTAAAGTTACCATCGTTTCTTACTGTATTCACGGAGACAAGAGCCATCGCTATTTTCATTTTTTAAACACTTGCAGACTGTATAATGCATAAACACATCTTCATTCTTTATAAATCTCTCCAACAGTGTGTAATGTTAGCTTTAGTCACGGTGCACCATCAAACTCATTCAGAATCAAATGTAAACATCCAAATAAATACTATACTCACATGATCTGATGTGTGCATGCAGTATGCATGACGAACATCTTGTAAAGATCCATTTTGAGGGTTATATTAGATGTGTGAACTTTGTTTATGCTGTTTAAGGCAAGCGCGAGCTCCGGGGGTGGGGAGCGTGAGGAATTAAAGGGGCCGCAGCATGAATCGGTGCATATTTAATGATGCCCCAAAATAGACAGTTAAAAAAATTTATAAAAAACAATCTATGGGGTATTTTGAGCTGAAACTTCACAGACACATTCAGGGGGCACCTTAGACTTATATTACATCTTGTAAAAAAACGTTTGATGGCACCTTTAAGTTTAAGTTGTTAAAGTTATGATTTTCATCTAATATGTACACTTTATTTTAGCTTTGTTTCGATTAACAAGAACGATTTTAATAATTTTTAAAAAATATTTTAATATCGATACATATCGAAATATTTTTGACAATAATAGTATCTACTATAATCTATGTATACAAAGCATTGTACAACTGAACCAAAATCATGACCACTGAAACAATCGCTGAGAAACCATTATACCCCTCAAGCTCTCAAAATCTTAAAAGAGCAAATGTCCAGTCAGCTCTCACATCGCTTTTCCTTTGATTTCCTTCCACATGCACAAGTAATTTTTTTATGATTTGTCTCTCTCATATTGCTTTCATTATGAAACAAAGCCCAGAGACACAGAAAAGAGAGCATGGGCAGGTTAAGAGGTCAACTCTGTTTTTTGGAGCTGTTTTTTTGTTTGTTTGAGTTAGAAGATATGTTCTGAAAGAATGAGGAAAAAAAAAAAGTTTTCAAAAGCAAAAGAAAGAAAGTTTGTTTAGCAGAAGAATTATTCATTGTGGATTTGCATGCTGTGAGAATTTATATTTCTATGTTGAATTTAAATGATCTCTAGAGCATGTTTTGAAGAATAACCCAGACTTTCCAAAGTCACATGCATATTGACCACACCCACATTCCATTCCTCTGACCTTGCCAGCAGGCTCCTACAGTCAGCTGCACGTCAATCTGAGAGGAGTGGATGGGCCAGTCATCTGTTACCAAGTAAGGGTCGTAGGTCACGCCGTCCACATATAGAGTCACCACTGGGAAGTCGACGCTGATGACGTAATAATGCCACTCCTTATCACAGATCTGAGAGAAAGAGACAAAGAATTTCACAATATCAGCATGATTTTTTGTAAATAAAAGCACATACGGGCAGCCTAGGGGGATTTCCACATATCTTTTGTTTTTTATTTTTGCTTCAGAGTCAAGAAAATTGAAACAATGACTGTTAGTTTTATGTAACTTGACTGCAGAGTGCCACAACTAATTTTTTTTTCCACTAAGCTTATTGGAATGCTTTCTGGTATTCATATCTCAACTTAAAACCTACTTGTTTACCCAATACTATCAGTCATAACATGTTCTTTAGACACTCTCCTAATCCTATATTACCAGCTGTAATTCTCTCTGAATATTTTTGTTCAGTGTATTTATGTTGTTACTTATTGTCTCTGTCCTCTATCCACTATCCTCTTTCTGTTGTTGCTTAACACTGTTATGTATCTCTGTTTTCTGTATTACAAAATTGTACCATGATATGCAACTGCAATCATCTTTATCTCTGGACTGGGCAAATGTCTATTGTCCACTTAATTGATCATAATAACATAATAACTCACCTGTGTGTGTATATATATATATATATATATATATATATATATATATATATATATATACACAGTACAGTCCAAAAGTTTGGAACCACTAAGATTTTTAATGTTTTTAAAAGAAGTTTCGTCTGCTCACCAAGGCTACATTTATTTAATTAAAAATACAGTAAAAAACAGTAATATTGTGAAATATTATTACAATTTAAAATAACTATGTACTATTTAAATATATTTGACAAATTAATTTATTCCTGTGATGCAAAGCTGAATTTTCAGCATCGTTACTCCAGTCTTCAGTGTCACATGATCCTTCAGAAATCATTCTAATATGCTGATTTGCTGCTCAATAAACATTTATGATTATTTTCAATGTTGAAAACAGTTGTGTACTTTTTTTTCAAGATTCCTTGATGAATAGAAAGTTCAAAAGAACAGCATTTATCTGAAATACAAAGCTTCTGTAGCATTATACACTACCGTTCAAAAGTTTGGGGTCAGTAAGAATTTTTATTTTTATTTTTTTGAAAAGAAATTAAAGAAATGAATACTTTTATTCAGCAAGGATGCATTAAATCAATCAAAAGTGGCAGTAAAGACATTTATAATGTTACAAAAGATTAGATTTCAGATAAACACTGTTCTTTTGAACTTTCTATTCATCAAATAATCCTGAAAAAAAATATTGTACACAAATATTTTGTACAATTGTACACATTAAATGTTTCTTGAGCAGCAGATCAGCATATTAGAATGATTTCTGAAGGATCATGTGACACTGAAGACTGGAGTAATGATGCTGAAAATTCAGCTTTGCATCACAGGAATAAATTACTTTGTGAAATATATTCAAATAGAAAACAGTTATTTTAAATTGTAATAATATTTCACAATATTACTGTTTTTTTACTGTATTTTTAATTAAATAAATGTAGCCTTGGTGAGCAGACGAAACTTCTTTTAAAAACATTAAAAATCTTAGTGGTTCCAAACTTTTGGACTGTACTCTATATAGTGCTTTATACAATACAGGTTGTTTCAAAGCAGCTTCACAGTAATAAACAGGAAAATAACAGAATCAATTATGCAGATTTGAGACATTCAAATTCTGCTGTAAAGCAGTCAATAGCTGTGTAAAGTTAAAGGGTTAGTTTACCCAAAAATGAAAATAATGTCATTTATTACTCACCCTCATGTTGTTCTACACCCCTAAGACCTTCGTTCATCTTCATCTTCGTTCATCTAACACAAATTAAGATATTTTTGATGAAATCCGATGGCTCAGTGAGGCCTGCATAGACAGCAATGGTACTTCCTCTCTTAAGATCCATAAACCACTGTAGTCACATGAACTGATTTAAATATGTTTTGAGTACCTTTATGGATTTTGAGAGAGGAAGTACCATTGCTGTCTATGGAGGCCTCACTGAGCCATCGGATTTCAACAAAAAAATCTTAATTTGTGTTCTGGAGATGATCAAAGGTCTTACGGGTGTTGAACAACATGAGGGTGAGTAATAAATGACACTTTTTTTCATTTTTGGGTGAACTAACCCTTTAACCCTTTAAGACCGGATGGAGCGTCGGCGCTCCCGTTTGCATGTCTCTCTTTAAGAGCCGATAAAAATTGAATCCATATAGGTAGCAAAAAAATTATTTTTGCATACAAAACCAGAGACTTTAAATGTTCATATCAAGCCTCCAACATGCTTATGTTGCGTTGTTTTCACCTTATAATGAGTCGGAATAATATGCGTTTACAACAAAAACAGCACAGCCGCTAACTGAATACAAATATGTATATTTCACATGCTCATAACTTCATGAAAAATGCACGGATCATAAAAAATGGCACATCAATATTTAAAGCAGATTCTCAAGATTAAAATGAATTTGAAAATATATAATATATAATATATACATTATATATTCGTTGATCACAAGATATTAAACAGGAAATGATTTAACATACTTGGCTAAAAACATGTCTCTCATCTTTCAGGGATGAAGTGTGTATCCAATGTTCCTGGACACATCCATGTACGTTTTCCAACGTGGAATAACACAAATAGATATCATTTTAAAGCTTAGAATCTCATCTTTTTAATGCATCTAACCATTTTAAAAAAACTCCTAATAAGTGCTGAGAAGCACCTCTAAACCTGAGCTTACCGCCCGTTGGCGCCACCTGGCTGCGGAAAAAATAAACAACAATTTTTTTAAACTATCCTTTATGCTATCACCACAAAATTTGAACCAGATGCAGCTCACATATAGGAGAGCATCACCAAAAAATAATTTTTATCCGATCTTATTGCGTTCCTGAGTTATTCCATGTCATATAAAAAAAAAGAAAAATTATTGAAAAAAAGTTATATATTTTTTTTATTTTATCAGCTGTTTCTCAGCAAAAAAATGTCCAAATGTAATGTAATTTATATTTTCTTAAAACTTAAAAAGTGTTCTATGAAATGATACCTACCTTTTGACTCTCCTTGCTACACTTTTGGAGTTATGAGTCTTTACTTTTGTGTGTGTCGCTCAGAAAAAAAAAAACTCTAAAAAAGCATTCAGGTCATAAGGCCAATTCACACCACACCGACAAACGCCAACAAACACCAACAAACGCCAACGAACAAGTTGGCCGTCGTCGGGGCGGTGTGAATTGGCCTTTAAAGGGTTAATCATCAATTATGAAACAAGTTCAATTCAGTTATAAAGCGTCACTGCAGAAGACAATTGTGTTGTTATTCAGCTCATTTGCATATAATTTGCATTATATTTCAGTCAAAACAAGGTATTTAAGAAGGCAGAATAGTTTTTCGCCTCCTGTTCAGACCAGATATTGTGTGTGGAGTGCTCTTATGATGACTTAATATACCGTCTAGGTAGGCAGCTGGCTAGTTATTATGTAACATCTCCTCTGATTAGGCTTCTCTTTTCTCATCCCTTGCATTTCTTTTCTCTCTAAATCTGTTCTTTCTTTTATAATTGTCTTTTATAACATTCTCCAGTTCTTCCTTAATAATCCCACCGATGCTCATCACGAGAAAGAAAAGCGAGGAAGGTGTAGAGGTGGGTGGAACTGGTGAAGGGAGTCCAGGAGAGATTGATGACATTAGTGTGTGAAGAGACTCTGACAAGCCGTGAAGGAATGAGGGTCCAAACTCAAAGAAAACCATTGGCCTCTGTAAGAAAAGTCTGAAGCAGAGGTAACTAGATCTTCTGAAGAAAATGTGAGTGGTGTTTGCCCATGCAAAACATGTGGCATGATGCTAAAGGGGTTGTGGGTGGTTGCCAGGGTGTTGCTATGCAGTTGCTAAGATGTTCTTTGTGGTTGCTAGGGTGTTTTGGCCCAAGTTAAAAGATCTCTAGTTAAATGATTAGTTCACTTTAAAATTAAAAATTAGCCCAAGCTTTATTCACCCTAAAGCCAGGTGTATATGACTTTCTTCTTTCTGATGAACGCAATCTGAGTTATATTAATAAATATCCTGACGCATCCGAGCTTTATAATGGCAGTGAATGGGAAACGAGTATGAAGCTCAAGAAAGTGTCTCCATCTATTATAAACGTACTCCAGGGGGGCTTCTGAAGTGAAGCGATGCATTTGTGTAAGAAAAATATCCATATTTAACATGTTATAAAGTAAAATATCTAGCTTCCGCCAGACCACTTCTGTACTGATTTGGTCCTGTTCACTATCACAACTTGACTTGTGTAAAATGTAAACAAGCTTTTTGTTTTTGCACTGTACACATACTGTGAATTCTTTTTATGTAATGTTTTTCATGGTGCTTTAGTGTGCGTAAATTTATGAATTATATGGGCTATATGGGATATCTCATGGTTTATATGGCTTATTTTTAATAGTTTAGTTGTAGTTAACAATACCAAAACACTATCCCTATCTATGATCAGTAGTAGTAAATTAATGGTAAACCTTGACTTAGCAAATAGGCTACATTTAATGCCTCTGAAATGCTTCATTAGCTGCATCTCATTTTGAAGGCTGCATCCTTCAGAGGTTGCATTTGAAGGCTGCATACCTCATTAAGGTGGGCTCATTTAAGAAAAGTAACCATTAGATTGCAAAGTAAGAAAGAAATTACAGTATTTTACACTTCACAAGGAAGAAGTTAATTTACTTAAAAAAGTCATCCTTGATGATGCATGCAGCCTTCAAAGGTGACCACTGGAGGACGCAGCCTTCAAAGTGAAACGCATCTATTGTTATCATGAATTTGCTTTGTTTTTTGTGCTCTAGCACAGTGATGATGGGAATATCTGTCTCTGTTTGGCCCATTTGGACCGCTGCCACTCATAAGCACACGGTAGCAGACGGTTTCTGCTCGCTCTGTCACACACAGTGTGTGTTTGTGTATTTGTGTGTCTGGCAGGCGGTCGGGGTCGTAGAGTCTAGTGGAACTGATTGTTACACCCTCACACGAAACGGCTGTGAGAAACCATCAGACACTTCTCATCTTCACTACATCTTCCTCCTGCACCTGAAATCTCACCATCCGTCTTCCTTTTCTCACTTCTTCTCACTGTCTCACTCTCTACTACCAAATTGAAGCTCCCCTCCAGTCCTCATTTTTCCTTTCCCACAATGCACCATTACCGCTACAGCTCCCCAGTTTCAGAGTCAGATCTGCAGAGAAAGGACTTACAAGATCATATAAAAAGAGTTGAATGTCACTGTTGTGGAAATTTTAATTTTTCATATGCTTTAACCTGTATTCTTGTGAAATATGATGCTTATGGAACATGATATGATGCTGGCTTCATTGGTAATGTTTAACATAGTGTTAACATAGATGTTAGAAATAGAAAGAGCAAGATATGGTATGGGGACATGCAAGATGTATGTTAAAAAACATGTCTGTGCTAACAATGTGTGGAAAGTTACAGCCACTAAGGGATGTTCCAAATATGGTAAAAGGACAGAGGCTTCGGCCTTGGAGGTTAGAGATATAAAAGTGAGGGGAAGCTTTCGTTCTGGGTCTTACACTCTGCAGCTACTTGTGTTTCTGTATGACCTGTCTGACCTTTCTTGCAAGAAATAAAAGCTTTAAAGACAATTGGACGTGTTTGTCTCTTATGCAGTAGAGTCGGAGTTGATTTTTTGCCACAACAGTCACAATGTCAAAAAATATATCCAGGTCATATTTTAATAAATATATATTAGAGATGCACCGATACTATATCTGCCGATATATATTGGACATGCATTTTGAGATATTCATCTCTCTCTATAAAAAAAAACTATAATTCTAACTGTTTTCATATAAATTAAACACATTTTCCAACCAGAATTCTCATTATGGTAATTCGTCTGCATGTTTTTGTAAATGTCATTAATATGGCTTGCAATATTTTTGCCTGGCGAATGATAAAATGGATGAAGAAAACAACAACACCCTAGCAACTACGGCTGGGTAAAAAATATCGATTTCTCGATTTTAATTGATTCTCGTTTTTACGAACCGATATCGATTCTTAAATCACAAGAATCGATTAGTCTAATCTGTTTTCAGTTGATGAATGAGCAGAATATGTAGCACTTCCCATCCAATAATTTGCAATAATCTTTGTGCTTTATTACTTTTGATTTGAAGCAAAGTCTCAGATTTCAGATGACGTCCATCTGATTATGAGATTCAAAAAATAATACTGTTTTGGCGCTGTTTAATGTGGCGTGACAAAGAGAACCAGCAGCACGAGCGCATGTGATCATCCTCTCCTCTGCTTTAATACCAGTTACAGCGCGAAATAAACATGCATGAACATCTGAAGGTATGTTAAAAGATACAGTACAACTTACTGAAATCCGTATCATGTCTCGTGTAATCGCTCAATCAGTGTTTCAACCTTGGAAAGGCTTGTAAACAATGTCACATAATGTCACATTTACCTCAGAAAAACATATTCAGTGACCATAAACTCATTAGTCAGCTAGAAAAATGAACTCTAGAAAGCAACATTCTGATAAATATAGCTATGCAGTTACATATTCATTATAATGTTCTTCAATATTTAATGCATGTTTGAATAAATCAGTTATGACAGCCGCGATTTAAATGTTTATTTTCGAATTGGAGTTGAGACATTTTTTTTCCTCTAGAAAATTGGCATGTACTGTAACTGAAATTCTACATCCAAAATAATCGATATCGAATCGAAATCATAATCGAATCAAAAGCACGTGAATAGTAATCGAATCAAATCGTGAAAATTGTGTCAATACCCAGCCCTACTAGCAACCATACAGAAGCACACCCTGGCAACTGACTAAAACACCCTAGCATCTTATCTTTTTTTAATTTAAATATTTAAATATAAATAAAATCAATTAATTATTATAAATGAAAGGCAATATGACAAGTACTACCATGACATATACTTGTTGAAATATACTCAATAATAATAATAAAATAAAAATGTAAATATTATAATAATAATAATATTTTTTGCATTACAGTCAGGAGAATTATGAAATATTAAAAAAAAAAAATTGATGTACAAAAACAGGCTTCATTTTTTAAATGCAAAATATGTTCTTGACAGGCATCATGAGATTCAGCCAGAGCGAGTTTTTTTTTTTTTTTATCAATTTCTTCCCTCTTTGAACATAGGTCATCTCTCTGTGTTCTTATTATGAATAAATTGATTTCTTTTCATTAAATTTCACTTTTATACTCTCTTTGTATTCATCTTGTATTCCATTCAGTGCTTTCCAACCTCTCTGTGTCTCTGGGCAGACATTGATTTTCTGCAGGGATGTGTGTGTGAATGTGAGAATCTGTGGTTGCGGACAGCAGTAGTGGCATTCAATCCTGTAAACTGTAGTTTTACATCTAGCACACATTTTACTGTGGTTTACGATTTTATATATACAGTACAGAAAACCAGTAGGTTCTGCGAATTCCTCCATGCTAGGACGAGCACACAGCGTGTCCACAGGATCTCTTCAGAGCAGAGCACCTTACTGTGATATTTTCTCTGTGTGTGTTCGGTAAATGCACAGCGCTCAATCGATAGAGGTGCTAAAAGACTTATAGCCGCACTAAGCCAAAGTCCACTTAATAGTAAGGCAATTTATCAAAAAGAGAGTGAGCGAGAGAGGTAGAAAGAGACAGGTAGAGAGAAAGCATTTTTTTTTTCAATTGCTCAAAAGCTGTAAGTACACTGGGCTACTGCAGAGCTATTGTGTATCTCACATCTGTGTGAATCGTCTGTTTGTCTTTTTTCTATCCATTTTGCCCCTATTTCAGCAACTGTCTATTACCTATTTACCGGTCTCTGAGATGGTGCAATTTCAGAGTTTTTTCTCTCACGTTTGGTTCTTCAAACATGACAAACTGTGTCTCTGAACACTTAAGAGACAAGAGCCATCTCAACACGTGCCTCACAGCTGTTGTCAAGGGTGAGTGCCGTATAATGAATAGAAACTCAAAATACCCCATAGATTTTTTTTAATTAATTTTTTTAACTGCCTATTTTGGGGCATAATTAGAAATGCGCCGATTCAGGCTGCGGCCCCTTTAATTGCTCACGCTCCCCGCCCCCGAGCTCTTGACTATAATACAGTGCATAAACAAAGTTCACACAGCTAATATATCCCTAAAAATGGATCTTTACAAGATGTTCATCATGCATGTTGCATGCATGCATCGGATCATGTGAGTGTAGTATTTATTTGGATGTTTACATTTGATTCTGAATGAGTTTGAGGCTATGCTCCGTGGCTAACGGGCTAAAGCTAACATTACACACTGTTGGAGAGATTTATAAAGAATGAAGTTGTGTTTATGAATTATACAGACTGCAAGTGTTTAACAATGAAAATAGCGATGGCTCTTGTCTCCGTGAATACAGTAATGAACGATAGTAACTTTAACCACATTTAACAGTACATTAGCAACATGCTAACCAAACATTTAGAAAGACAATTTACAAATATCACTAAAAA